>NC_057795.1:227775637-227918881 GCF_018294505.1 Triticum aestivum
GTCCGGGCGCTGGGGCCGGATGTCTGGGCTGGCAGGGTCCAGCTTCTGTGATGGGGCGCCGGATTTCCGGGCGCTGGGCCGGATGTCCGGCGGCTCGCGACGGGCCGGATGTCCGGGCTGACTTGGCCGACTCTGGTGCTCTCTGGATAGAAGGGAGACGGATTTCCGGGCGTTGGGCGGATGTCCGGGCCTGGCCGGATGTCCGGGACATGGCCGGATGCCTGGCTGCTGTAGCAGCAGACTCTTCTTCCTTCTCCTTCCTTCACCCCCGCGCACACTTGGCCTTGGTCCTTGGGCTCTCCATGGTCTCCTCGGGTGTACCTGAGTATGCACAAGGTCCGCGCTTGAAGTAGCAACCATGTCTCACATGAATGGAAAGGGGAAGCATTTAGGAACGGGTTCACCTTGTGTCCAATGGCGCATAGTCGAGGTCTCATCTTACGTATCCTTGGGGCTTGGGGAGTAGTCGGAGTGTACATGGGGATGAACGTGGGATGCTCCACATCAGATTTTCTAGCCATTTAATGATCGCAATTCAAATTTGAACTACATGTACATGCAACAACTGACCATAATAGTTTGAAAAATCATATGTGTGTACTTGTTCTATGCGAGTTAATTCCATGTGCAGTAAATTGGAAGGAATTTTCAAACATATTGGTGTCACTGCTTGGACACATGCATGGAGAGCCATGGTAACACAAAACAAGCATTTGTCCCTTATATGAGGAAAGAAAATGTAAATATCTGGCAATACAACCGGGCCCCACATGATTGGCACTCTATTTCGCGCGCCGAGGTTGGAAGTTGAGCGGCACGGGTTTCTGATCAAATGCGGTTCTGTTTTGGGAACCGTCATCTATTAAGTTTACACACAATTTTTGCTGCGGGAATCGTGTGCAATTCAAACTACTGTTCTCGTAAATTCCAGTGACCAGTGTGTGTACTGTTCCCATCGATCTAGATTCCGGCCGCCAATAAATACTACCTTGCTCACGTATCCTGCCTGCATTCTCATCTACATCCTCCCCTCGCTCGCCCTCTCTCACACACAAATCTCTGCCATGGTGCCGCCTATCTGACCATGCGCAGATGAGCTGCCCCCCGAGGACGTTTAGTTGAAGAGCAACGACAAGGAGGACCCCTACAGGCCACCGGACAAGGTTGCGCCGGACCACCCCCCCCCCAACTTTGGAGTGGTTTTGGGGCTAGTACAATCTTTGTTTGTGGAAATTGTTGTTGCCGGTTGAGAAAGCCAGGCAAGTGGCGTTCAAGAAGGATATGGTGGAGGAGGAAGCCAGGTACCAGGCGGCCTGTGAAGCCCGTGAGGCTGCTTGGAAAATGGGGGCGGTTGGGATTTGGGGGCGAGCACGTCATCGTGCGGAGGAGGCGTACGAAGATGAGTACTTCGCAAGGAAGGTCAAAGGCGCTAGGCGCCTCATCACTGCGTGGAGGTGGGCCGTTAAGCTCCAGTGGGAGCCCAACGAAATGGCAAGATCGTCCGCGCTCGTCCGTCAGCAAGAGGCAGATCGGTACGTGATCCGTCCATTTTGCATCAGGATTTCCTACTGTTATTTATAATGTTTTTATGCCTAATAATGCTTTATGGAGTAATTCTAATGCATTTTCTCTCATAATATGCCAGGTTTACACAAAGAGGGAGAATGTCGGCAGCTGGAATTCTGGACCTGAAAAAGCTACGTCAGGGCACCTATTCTGCACATCTCCAAATGAGCTGAAAATTTACGGAGAATTATTTTGGAATATATGAAGAATAATGGAGGAAATAACTACCGGAGGGGGCCCACATGGTGAGCACAAGACACCAGGGCACGCCAGGACCCCCAGGCACGCCCTGGTGGGTTGTGCTCAGCCCAGCCCACCTGCGGTGCCCATCTTCTGGTATGTTGGTCATTTTGACCTAGAAAAAAGATGAGGAGAGGAATTTCAGGATGGAGCGTCACCGTCTCAATGTGGAACTTGGGTAGGAGCACTTTTGCCCTCTGGTGGAGCGATTGAACTACCCTCCCGGAGGGGGAAATCGAAGCCATCGTCATCACCAGCAACCCTCTCATCTTTGGGAGGCTAATCTCCATCAATTATTTGGTGGAAGATTATATGTTCAGATCCATTATGCTATTTAGTACCCCTCTGATCTTGAGCATGATTATCATTTGTGAGTAGTTACTTTTGTTCTTGAGGTCATGGGAGAAGTCATGTTGCAGGTAATCATGTGAACTTGATATGTGTTCGATATTTTGATAATATGTACATTGTGATTCCCTTAGTGGTGTGACGTGAACGTCGACTACATGGAACGTCAGATTGTTTCGTCGATATCTCAATGCCCCGGACGAATTTGAAGGTGAATTCAATTGGGGAAAGAGCACGAAATCTACTTTCCAACAAAAAAGAATCACCCAATTTGGAGTTCGTATGAAAGAGTTCTTGGCATTTTGAGTCAGGTATGTCTGTGCAGTCCAAATCTGAATCCAGAACGTGAGAGACTTGGACTCTATCTTCTGTTGGGCCAAAAGTGACGTGAGAGGCTTTTGAACAACATCTAAACTTATATTTTTCCCTTATCTTCATATGTGGATTGTACAAATGTCCCGTACACCTGCAATTAGACATGGCACAAAAGTCTGTGAAGTATTTTTGTCCTGGATGAAATAAATAAATTATTGCATAGTTTGCATTAGAAATCACCTCACAAATATACATGTATGCAATATTTTTGGTTGCATAGAAGGTAGTCCTGTCCTCATCATCCTCCCCTTCTTGACAACAAAGTCGTCCACGGCATTGCTTAATTTGAAATGTGGCTAACGAAAGAGACAAGGTGTACATGTTGTATATGTATATGTCATCCATTTGTACTTCCCTTGGTTTTTGCACATATGACACATGTATACATTAGTAACTTTCACAGTTCATAAAATCTAAAGCCAAAATAATATCACAAGAAGTAGAATGCATGGAAATATTGCAAATCAGTTTGCACATATAACTGAATCTCTTATTCATTTCGAAAGGTTGACAATGTTCATCATTAAACCATCCCAACATTGGTGAATAAACCTTACTTGCATCAAATTTACATGCTACAACATGCTTAAATAAGCAAACATGCAATAAGTCACTGGACACAGAATCATCACGAAGATTAGAGGTCATATCAAAATGATTAAACATTGGTTCATTTGCATCAATAGTTAATTCAATGGGTGCACCCAAAATTGTTGATATTTCAGTTGTTTGATCACATGATGCATTCATGACACTAACATGATTATTTAAAATAGGTGGTCTACTGAAATCAATAGTAACTCAACACATGATGTATCCAAGTTAACTGGGCATGCATCATTTTCATGTGAAGTTATATCATCAATACCTTTACTATTACCTTGTCGCAAAGACGTAGCTGATGTAGGTACGGACGATGACAATGTACCATACTCTTGAGATGATGTCGCACTCACAATCTGAGGTGTGGCTGCTCTAGTAGGTGCAACGATGGAGGAAGCAATAGGTGATGGTGAGCATGAACTTGAATAGTAGTTGTTGTAGGCACCCAATGCATCCTCTTGTATCTGTCTCTCAAAGGTACAAGCACGAACATACATACCAGTAATGCAACAAGGAATATACTAAAATCTTGTGCGAATATCATGGTTCAAACCACCAAAAAATCTATTCACTATATCATCCTTAGATTCTTCTATGTCACAATTATGCATATAAGATTTGAACTCTTGGTAGTAAGCATGAACAGTGTTACTGCCTTGTTTTAATTGTTCCAATTTCTGAAGCAATTCACGATGATAGTAAGGCGGAAAAAAATGTTTTCTCATTACATCTTTCAAATCTTTCCAAGTTGTGGGTTGGTTATCAATATTTTTCTTAGAATGCACACTCCACCAAACATAAGCGAAACCAGTAAATGCTCCAATGGCAACCCGTACTCTCTCAAGTTTAGAAAAATCATGGTGACTAAATAGCAGGATTAAACCTACCCTCAAATGACGGTAAAGAGATAACCTAACCATGTGCGTGTGTGTGTTGTCCCACCTCTCATGATGGTGAAGATGTATCCGTCATCCAAGAACTTCTATCACCGGAACCTGTCATGATTAGTAGAAACAAGAAACAAAATTTGACAATATTGTTCCTATGAACTACTAGGATGTGGTGGTAAAGTGCTCACAGTAAGTAAAAAATCAATATCGTACAAGTTCTTACCATGCAGCATGTGGTGTCAGGCAACCAGCGGTGTCAAATAACTCCGAAGATTGAATAAAGTGATTGCCAGGGGAACGTACATATACACGGTCTAGAAATATGTGGAGCTTGGAAGGCTTAAATATATGGTAGCAAAAGATTAGCAATAATCAATTCTGAGATGCAATGTAGAATAAATGCTCCACGATGGTACTGTGCTGGTCCTAGGCTAGACCGGACTAGAGACGCGAGCCTAGAACACTAATGAGGTCACAACATAGCACAACTAGCATCAGTAAAGGATATGAAGTAGCTCTGGATATCAAGATATAAGTGAAGATCACAATGACAGTAAAGATAATGATGAGACACAATTGCCAAGCGGGATATATCAAAAACTCTTTCTACAACTTTCCTCTGGAAAAGATAGATCTGAATTTCGTTTTTTTCTTCTCTCTCTTTTTCACACTTTTTTCTTTTTATTTCTCTCTTTTTTCTCTCTGACTTTTTTTACTTTATTTTTCTCTCTTTTTTTCTCTGTCTTTTTTTTCTCTCCCCCTCTTTCCAAAACAAACTAGATAAGATGCATATTGGATCAAGTGAAGATGTGAACGACCTCAACTATGATTATGACAATGAACGGTGTGTAGCACGTGGTGGAAATTGATGGATAGATGGTGGACAATGGAAGGGATAATGATGCAGTGGCAATGTGACTAATGTGAACAGAACTCGACACTCTAGGCGAACTAGACACTAAGACCAGCAACTCGACACGATGATGCAACTGATAATGCAATAATGCAAACAATGAAAAGAAAATTGCAAAGGCTCAGACTGGCTTGGACAAAGGATGAATAGATCTAACTTTTTTGTGGCTTTTCTTGGACCATAGGTAAGGAAATAAATCTAATCTGCGGAAACTAAAAATTCTCCCCAAGCAACCTGAAAACTGATACCACTTGATAGAGGCGGGGTGATAACCCACAAGTATAGGGGATCGCAACAGTTTTCGAGGGTATAGTATTCAACCCAAATTTATAGATTCAACACAAGGGGAGACAAAGAATAAGCAAGTATTAGCAACTGAGTTGTCAATTCAACCACACCTGGAGATTAATTATCTGCAGCAAAGTGATCGGTAGCAAAGTAGGATGATAGTTTTGGTAGTAGTAGCAAGAACAATAGTAACGGTAACAGTGATAGCAATAATTTTGTAGCAGTAGCGATAGTAACAACAGTAGTAGGAACTTAGCAAGATCAATATGTAGGAAAATTGTAGGCATTGGATCGGTAATTTGTTGGATGATATTCATCATATAACAGTCATAACCTAGGGCGAAGCGGCACTAGCTCCAGTTTGTAAATATAATGTAGGCATGTATTCCGTAAATAGTCATACATGCTTATGGAAAGACCTTGCATGACATCTTTTGTCCTACCCTCCCGTGGCAGCGGGGTCCTATTGGAAACTAAGGGATATTAAGGCCTCCTTTTAGTAGAGAACCGGAACAAAGCATTAACACACGATGAATACATGAACTCCTCAAACTACGATCATCATCGGGAAGTGTCCAGACTATTGTCACCCCGGGGTAGCCGAATCATAACACTTAGTAAGTGACTATAACTTGCAAGTTCGGATCTAGAACATAGATATAATGATGATAACATAAACGGTTTACATCTGAAATCATGGCACCTGGGCCCAAAGTGACAAGCATTAAGCATGGCAAAGTCATAGCAACATCAATCTCAGAACATAATGAATACCAAGGATCAAGCCCTAACAAAACTAACTCGATTACATGATGAATCTCATCCAATTCCTCACCAGCCAGCGAGCCTACAAAGGAATTACTCACTCCCGGTGGGGAGCATCATGGAATTGGCGATGGAGAAGGGTTGGTGATGATGAAGATCGAAGATGCCCTCTCCTGAGCCCCAAGCGGAGTCCATATCTGGCCTCCGGATGAAGAACAGGAGGTGGCGGTGGCTCCGTCTCATGAAACGCGATAATTCTTCCTCCCTGATTTTTTCTGGAAATATGTGATTTTATAGCGCCGGTTTCTGGGTCTGCGGGGCCACTAGGTGGGGACAACCCACCTGGGCGCGCTTGGAGGGGGGCGCCCCCTGGTGGGTTGTGCCCACCTAGGTGCCCCTCTTTGGTGGTTCTTGGCTCCAGAAATTATCTTTATTCATATAAAAATTCCTCGCAAAGTTTCGTTCCATTCCGAGAACTTTTATTTCTGCAGAAAAACAACACCATGGTAGTTCTGCTGAAAACAGCGTTAGTCTGGGTTAGTTTCATTCAAATCATGAAAATTAGAGTCCAAAACAAGAAGAAAAGCGTTAGGAAAAGTAGATACGACGGAGACGTGTCAACTCCCCCAAGCTTAAATCTTTGCTTGTCCTCAAGCAATTCAGATGATAAACTAAAAGTGAAAAAGAAAAACTTTTACGAACTCTTTTGCTCTTGTTTACCTAAATAAGCTTAAGTAGCACCCAGGTTTCAGCCAAGATTATAACTAACCATGTCGACAATAACTCTTAATAATTATATTAATATATATCAATGACATAATCAGCTAGCGGGCAATAATAAGATATCTAAAACAACAACACGTTGTCAAAACAACCATGATATAATATGACAATAGTGGTATCTCTCTAGCCCTTTGTGAGACCGCAAAACATAAATGCAGAGCACCTCCAAAGTTCAAGTAGCGATTAAACATTGTAATTTATGGTAGAAAAGATCCAGTCATGATGCACCCAACATTAGCTATACACAATGCATGAGGAAGACAATAGTGCTCTCAGGTTCTGGCACTTATTTGAGAAGGTGATGACACAACATAAAAGTAAATAGATAGTCCCTTCACAGAGGGACTTTGCAGCAGTACCAGAGCTCAAGTTTTTAAAACAGAGGTAAATGAAATTTTGAGAAATGCACCCTTCTTGTTTACTTCACGACCATTAGTTATCGGTATCTTCCATGATAAACACATTAGTGGCGGTTCCCAAGCGATAAAAGTAAAGGTTTACTCCCCCTCCGCCAACAATCCCACTCCACGGCTTGTTCAAAACAATGGGTGCCATCCATACCAAAAACAGTCCGGGGGAGTTTTGTTTAATTATCTGCAGTCTGAATTCGGGACTGGGAATCCCTATTACCGCCCCTCTCGTGCAAGGACGAGTGAATAAACACTCATCATGAGATTAACCCACTTAGCATGGAAGATACTGACTACCTCATGTCACTCTATGAACAATCCAAGCACACAAAAAGGATATTTATTTGAAGTTTTTAGAGGTGGCACATGCAAATTTACTTAGGACGACAGGGTAATACCACATATAGGTAGGTATGGTGGACTCATCTGGAATAACTTGGGTTTCATGGTTTTGATGCACAAGCAGAATTCCTGCTTAGTACAGGCGAAGGCTAGCAATTAGGTTGAGAAGCGGCTAGCTAGAGAGCGAAAACGGTCATGAACATGCATTATGCATAAGTAACATTGGATACTAGCATGAGTAGGATATGAACACCATGAACATAAATATCATAGAGGCTATGTTGATTTTGATTCAACTAAATGCATGAACATGTGCCAAGTCAAGCCACTTGAACATTCAGAGGAGGATACCATATCATCATGCTACATCACAATCATTTTAACGCAATGTTGTCATCCAAGATAAATCATTATCCACTCCTAGCTACTTATGCATGGCATGAGAAACTATAATCTCTAATTTTCATTGCAAACATGTTTGATCAAAATAGGCTGAATCATGGATACTAGGTTAAACATATTTACAAAAACAGAAGAAGTCGAGTTCATACCCATTTCCCTCTACCACAGCCAGTTCGTCAAATATTGTCATTATTGCCTTTCACTTGCACGACCGAACGACGTGAAAATAATAATAGTGCAAGAGTGTCACGGACTAAGCTGGAATCTACAAACATTTTATTCAAAAGGATAAGACAAGGTAATATGGGCTCTTCGCTAGATCAACCATAATGCATATGAGAGCCACTCAACATTTTCATCGTGGTCTTCTCCTCTGTATGACTCAATAGAAAGAAAAAGAAATTCAGAGAAACACATTGAAATATTTTGGAGTTTTTGGTTTTTCTTGAACGAGCAAATAAAAGGAAAAAAACAAAAAACGAGAAAAACTATTTACACGGGAAAGCTCCCAACAGGCAAAAGAAGAACAAGGAGATCTTTTTGGGTTTTCTTTTTAAATACTACAACTAACTACACTAGAAGGAAAAATAAAGAAGAAATAGGAAATATTTTTTTATTTTCTCAAAGTTTTTCAAACACACAAGAAGAAGGCGAGAAAATATATCTAGCATGGATAATACAATGAAAAAGTGTGGACACCGACAACTGGAATGAAATGTGTGAACATGAAAGTAATGTCGGTGGAAATACGTACTCCCCCAAGCTTAGGCTTTTGGCCTAACTTGGTAATCACCACTCGAAGAAGCCATGAGGTCCTATGTTCAACAGCTGGGGAGAGGGCACCTAAGGGACCCACTGCCGAGGCTCCTCTTGTGCCGCAGCCAGGTTGTTCCGGTAGCCGACAATGTCCTCAGGCATAATCATGTATCCGCCCCTGGCAATAGGATCAAACAAAGCAGGTGCAGGCAATGGAATAATATCACGAGTGTCCACACTAAAAACCATGTTATAAGGAATAGGAATGTCAGTGTTCTTACCATCAATAAACTGGTGGTATGCCATAGCCTGACGATCTAAATAAACCTTGGGTAAAGGATAATCATGCCAGCGTATCTGAATGTTAAAGTGACTCACGAGACGAGTAGCATAAATACCACCATGTATTTTACCCTTGGATCTGTTAAGGTGGAGGCGATGTGCCACAATAGCTCCCAAGCTATAAGTTTTGTTGTCGTAAAGTGCATTACGTAAAACAGCAAAGTCTGGAGAACTGAGTGCACCTACCTTCTCTCTAGCAAGTAAACACTTCGTAATGAATAGAGCAAAATAATGCACAGCAGGAAAGTGTAAACTAGTGGCAGTGACACTTGATACCCATCAAACTCCGCGGGCCTAGGCTCTACTAAACTACCATCAGAACGAAGCATGCATATGTCACAAAATTGAGTAAGCGGTATATTATGGTGTTCAGCATATAAGTTAAACCGCACCTCAGGGGGATTATTCCTACTCAAGAAATGAAAACTCTGCACAAAGGAATTTTTGAGGAGATGATACTATTCACATTCAACTGCGATGAAGTTGGTGAGGCCAGCATTAGCAGCATATTGTGCGAACTCCTGAAGGATTTCCATGAAGGGGTTGTGCGGCCATTCACACGGTCGTACCTCCGCCATTCTTCGGGTATGAAGATCATTGTCAGATGACTCCCCAACAACTCCCTTGGAGTTCTTCTTGGAAGCAAACTTCCTAAAGATACTCATCTTTTTCCTATGAACAAAATTATGAAATTTATAGTCCACAAAATTTTCTCAACAAAACTAAAAGCTACTACTCATAGGGATTTATAGAGGCCATAGCAAGCATTCAAACTACTTATTACTCTAACAATTGAACATGCAAGCTCATCTAGAGCAGCACCAAGAGTAACTAATTATTCAAAATATAAACCACTAAAGAAAAAACTAATTGGACCAATGGAGGAGTCACATACCAAGCAACAATCCCCAGAAACAGTTTTCAGAAATGGAGCTTCGAGCAATGAGATCGAAATCCGCGGTTTCGGGAGCAAGAATACAAGAGAGAGAGAGAGAGAGAAAGCAATGGTGATTTTTTTCTGGAGGTAGGTGGTGATGTGGTATGAAGAGATAAGTGAGGGGGCCCACGTGGGGACCACAACCCACCAGGGCACGCCTGGGGGTCCTGGCGCGCCCAGGTGGGTTTTGCCCACCTGGTGCACCTCCCTCTAATGTTATTTGCACAAAAAATTCTTAAATATTCAGAAAAAAATCGTATTAAAATTTCAGGGCATTCCGAGAACTTTTATTTTTGGGTCATTTTTTTATTGCAAGGGAAAATTCAGAAACAGACAAAACATGGCATTTTATTTCATTTAACTAATAAAAACATAAAAAAATGTAAGGACAGAAGGTAGTGCTCACTAAATTCATCAACTTCATAGCTCTCAAAAATGATTCATTAATAGGGTTGATCAAGTCTTATTAACAACCACTTTGGATTAGCATGAAACCGAAGAACTTTCGTAAATCACTAAGTTACCTCAATGGGGATATGAATGTCCCCAACAATAAGCATTTCATATTTCTTTCTAATAGTGGGTAGAGGTAGCTGAAACCTTTCACTAGTGATTGTTGGAGATTTTCAATAACATTGATACCATTCACTTGGAATTGTTTCTTCGGAAAGTGCACCGTATGCTCATTACCATTGATATGAAAAGTAACGTTGCTTTTATTACAATCAATAACAGCCCCTGCAGTATTCAAGAAGGGTCTACCTAGGATGATCAACATGTTATCGTCCTTGGGCCTCTCCAGTATAACAAAGTCGGTCAAAATAGTAATATTAGCAACAACAACGGGCACATGCTCACAAATACCGATAGGTATGGTAGTTGATTTCAGTATGTGTGAGTTTATTCAAATCACATAAAACAGTTTTCACATAATTTCTTTTGATGGAGCAAGGTATAGTTGGTATTCCCGGATCTCCAAGTTTTTTAGGTACTCCATCTTTAAAAGTATAATTAGCAAGCATGGTGGAGATTTCAGCTTCCGTATTTTTCTCTTATTGGTTATGATGTCTTTCATGTACTTTGCATAAGGATGCCTTTTTAAGATATCAGTCAAGCGAGTATGCAAAAAGACTGGCCTCAGCATTTCAGCAAAGCGTTCAAATTCTTCATCATCTTTCTTTTTAGTTTACTTAGGTGGAAAGGGCATAGGTTTTCGAACCCATGGTTCTCTTTCCTTATCATGTTTTCTAGCAACAAAGTCTCTTTTATCATATCTTTTATTCTTTGGTTGTGGGTTATAAAGATCAACGACTGGTTCTATTTCAACATCATTGTCTAGTTCTTTATTATTTGGTTGAATGTCTTCATGAACCTCATCATTATCTTTTTCATTATCAAAAGGTGAGTGTTCACTACCAGATTGAGTTTCAGCATCAGAGATAGAAACTTCATTATCATTATGGGATAATTAGATTTATGCCCCTAGTTGTGTCCCACTCGTCTGTTTTACCCCTAATTCCCAAAAGTCACCGGTTCTGTCCAAGTCACTTTGCTCCTCTTATGCTTTTGCCCTTTGACCGTTTGACTGTCAATTTGAAAACTTCGTAATTAATTCATACTAAATCAGAAAAATGCAAATAAGATACCAAAATGTTCAGAAAAACATCACCTATATGTCAGTGTCATTTGCATTCATGAAAAAAGTGTTGAAAAGTGCCCATCCAAGTTTTAGCTCTTATGCTACCACCATGAATAGTGAAATCTAAAAAAGTTCAAAAAAATTCAAAAAAAAATTTGGTGGCAAAGAATGACAAATGTTTTAAGTGCCTGCCAAGTTTCATCAGGGAATAACATTCGTGGGTGCCGCGGCAAAAAAAACAATCAACACTCCAAAATAGATTATTATTTTGCCACGACTTCCATGAATGTCGTTCCCTAATGAAACTTGGCAAGCACTTAGAACATTTGTCATACTTTGCCACCATATTTTTTTTGATTTTTTTGAATTTTTTTAGAGTTTACTATTCATGGTGGTATCAAAAGAGCTAAAACTCGGATGTGCACTTTCCAACACTTTTTAATGATTGCAAATGACACTTACATATAGGTGATGTTTTCCTGAACATTTTGGTATCTTATTTGCATTTTTCTGATTTAGTATGAATTAGTTATGAAGTTTTCAAACTGACAGTCAAACGGTCAAAGGGCAAAAGCATAAGAGGAGCAAAGTGACTTGGACAGAACTGGTGACTTTTGGGAATTAGGGGTAAAACAGACGAGTGGGACACAACTAGGGGCATAAATCTAATTATCCCTATCATTATTAGGAGGTTTTTCTACTTCAGGTTCACTAGAGGCATGCAAAGTCCTATCATTTTTCTTCTCTTTCTTTTTAGAAAACTAGGTGCATCAGTGTTAATACTTTGAGAATCTTGTTCAATTCTCTTCGGGTGTCCCTCAGGATGAAGTGGTTCCTGAGTCATTTTACCTCCTCTAGTTGCCACTCTAATAGCAAAGTCACTTATATTATTGTTCATTTCATCAAGCAACTCTCTTTGAGATTTAGCCACTTGTTCTAATTGAGTTTGAACCTTAGAGGCATGCTTTCATACACCTCTAACATCATTTGAGATTCTAAATAACAAGTCACTTAAGCGAGCAATCATATCAGAGTTGTATTTCAATTGTTTCATAACATTTGCATTGAAGTGATCTTGCTTTCCAATGTAATTACGAACTCATAAAGGCTTTGACTAGGATGTTTATTATGAGGATTATCACTATCATTGAATTTCATCAGAGAATTTACCTCTACCACCTTAGGTGGTGGTGGTGTATCAAGCCCATGTATTGCTGCAATAGGTGATAAATTTTTGACATCCTCAGCTGTAATACCTTTTTCTCTCATAGATTTCTTTGCCTCTTGCATATCTTCGGGACTGAGATATAAGATACCCCTCTTCTTCGGAGTGGGTTTAGGTGGCAGTTTAGGAAGAGTCCAATCATCATAATTTTTTCAATATGTTATTCAATAATTCTTCGGCTTGCTCAATAGTTCGTTCCCTGAAAACACAACCAACACAACTATCTAGGAAATCCCTAGAAGCCTCGGTTAGTCCATTATATAAGGTATCAAGTATTTCATTTTCTTAAGAGGATGATCAGGCAAAGCATTAAGAAATTGGAGAAGCCTCTCCCAAGCTTGTGGGAGACTCTCTTCTTCAACTTGCACAAAGTTAAATATTTCCTGTAAGGCAGCTTGTTTCTTATGAGCAGGAAAATATTTTTTAGAGAAGTAATAAATCATGTCCTAGGAACTACACACACTACCATGAGCAAGAGTATTGTACCAAGCTTTAGCATCACCCTTTAATGAGAATGGAAATAATTTGAGAATATAATAATAGCGAATTTTCTCATCTTGACAAAAAGGGTGGCTATATCATTCAACTTAGTAAGATGTGCCACAATAGTTTCAGTTTAATAACAATGGAAAGGATCAGATTCAAGCAAAGTAATCAACTCTGGATGGACAGAGAATTCATAATCCTTATCATCAACAAAGATAGGTGAAGTAGCAAAGCGAGGATCACATTTCATTTTAGCATTCAAAGTTTCTTCTTTATACTTGTGTAATACTTTTTCTAGATCATCTCTATCCTTACAAGCAAGTATATACCTAGTTGCCTCCTCATTCATAACATAACCTTCTGGTACCTTTGCCAATTCATATCTAGGAGGGCTAGTTCTAATAGGTGTTTTAAGAATTTCAGTTCCAAGCTCTTCATCAGTTTCAACATTCTCAAAAGATCTAGTTCTAGCAAGTTGTGCATCAAGAAATTCACCTAGTGGCACATTATCATCAAGCAAGGTACTAGCATCATCGTAAATATCATTCATAGAAGAATTAGAATCATCAATAACTTGCGACATATCAGGATTAATAGCATGTGGTGGTGTTGCAAATCTAATTATAACAGAAGGTGAATCTAAAGCGGAGCTGGATGGTAGTTCCTTACCTCCCCTCGTCTTAGAGGGAAAAATCTTAGTCTTCGCGTCCTTCAAATTCTTAATAGTGATAATTTGATAATAATCCCAAGTGACTCAACAAATATAGCTATGGTCCCTGGCAACAGCACCAAGAAAAGGTCTTGATAACCCACAAGTATAGGGGATCGCAACAGTTTTCGAGGGTAGAGTATTCAAACCAAATTTATAGATTCGACACAAGGGGAGTCAGAGAATATTTGCAGGTATGAGCAGCTGAGTTGTCAATTCAACCACACCTGGAGATTAATTATCTGCAACAAAGTGATCAGTCGCAAAGTAGTATGATAGTTTTGGTAGTAGTAGCAACAACAATAGTAACAGTAACAGTGATAGCAACGATTTTGTAGCAGTAACGGTAGTAATAGCAGCAGTATTAACTTAGCAAGATCAATATGTAGGAAAATGGTAGGCATTGGATTGGCGATTTGTTGGATGATATTCATCATATAACAGTCATAACCTAGGGCGATGTGGCACTAGCTCTAGTTTGTAAATATAATGTAGGCATGTATTCCGTAAATAGTCATACGTGCTTATGGAAAGAACATGCATGACATCTTTTGTCCTACCCCCCCCCCCCCCATGACAGCGGGGTTCTATTGGAAACTAAGGGATATTAAGGCCTCCTTTTAATAGAGTACCGGAACAAAGCTTTAACACACGGTGAATACATGAACTCCTCACACTACGGTCATCACCGGGAAGTGTCCCACCTATTGTCACTCCGGGGTTGCCGGATCATAACATGTAGTAAGTGACTATAACTTACAAGTTTGGATCTAAAACATAGATATAATTATGATAACATAAATGGTTCAGATATGAAACCATGGCACCCAGGCCCAAAGTGACAAGCATTAAGCATGGAAAAGTCATAGGAACATCAATCTCGAACATAATGGATACTAGGGATCATGCCCTAACAAAACTAACTTGATTACATGGTTCTTGGCTCAAAAAATTCTCTTTATTCATATAAAAATTTCTCGCAAAGATTCGTTCTATTCTGATAACTTTTATTTCTGCACAAAAAAACACCATGGTAGTTCTACTGAAAACAATGCCAATCCGGGTTAGTTTCATTCAAATCATGCAAATTAGAGTCCAAAACAAGAGGAAAAGCATTAGGAAAAGTAGATAGGACGGAGACGTTTAACGGGGGTGTCCCGATCTTTCGATGAGATGATAACTATCGATTTGGTGGAGCCGACTTTGATGATCCGATACAAACATGCACGACGTTGCACCTTCGTAAACGCTTAACCAATCTCCTGAGGTTACTGGCGATGCTGGAAGCACGATCAGCCTGACCACGAAGGTCTATTCCTACACACAATCGAAGAACAAGAAAGAATATGATAATGCAATCTGAATATTGCGAATATAGATGAAGTATTGGTAAAGGTGGGGATCCGAAAGCGGTCTTGGTCTGGTCGTTGGACACAAATGAAGTACACGAAGTTGCAATGGCTAACTTTTAACTAAACAAATCCCAATTAAAAAGCTACTAGATGAATCTACTTATATAGGAAAAAGGGGTGCGACGAAGGAGGTCGGTGGACGTCCCAAGGCAGCCTAAAACTAACCCTAGGTCGTATAAGGCTCATGGGCCCAAGTGGAGGTGATGCAACACCTTTGGACTAGTAGTCTGACTCGGATTCTGCTGCAACGTCAGATTATTTCATTGATATCTCAATGCTCCGGATGAATTTGAAGGTGAATCCAATTGGGTTGGAAAGAGCACGAAATCAACTTTCCAACAAAAAAGAATCACCCAATTTGTAGTCCGTATGAAAGAGTTCTTGGCGTTTTGAGTCAGGTATGTCTATGCAGTCCAAATCTGAATCCAGAACGTGACAGACTTGGACTCTATCTTCTCTTGGCCCAAAATTGATGTGAGAGGACTTTTTGAGTAACAACTAAACTTATCTTTTTCCCTTATCTTCATATGTGGATTGTACAAATGTCCCATACACCCGCAATTAGACATGACACAAAAGTCTGTGAAGTATTTTTGTCATGGATGACATAAATAAATTATTGCATAGTTTGCATTATAAATCACCTCACAAATATACATGTATGCAATATTTTTGGTCCTATCCAAGGTAGTCATGTCCTCATCAGATCCAAATGTTTAATTCTGTGGTTATATTTTATCTTAATACTTTTCTCGTAGTTGCCGATGCTTGTGATGGGTTTAATCATAAGTGGGAGGTTTGTTCAAGTAAGAACAACACCCACGCACCGGTCCACCCACATATAAAATTATCAAAGTAGCGAACATGAATCAAACCAACGTGATGAAAGTGATTAGATGAAATTCTCGTGTACCCTCAAGAACGCTTTGCTTATCATAAGAGACCATTTTGGCCTGTCCTTTGGCATAAAAGGATTGGCTACCTTGCTGCACTTTATTTACTGTTACCATTACTTGTTCATTACAAATTATCTTGCTATCAAACTACATGTTACCGACTATTTCAGTGCTCGGAGAAAGTACCTTGGTGAAAACCACTTGGCATTTCCTTCTGCTCCTCGTTGGGTTCGACACTCTTACTTATTGAAAGGACTACGATTGATCCCCTATACTTGTGGGTCATCAAGACTGTATTCTGGCGCCGTTGCCGGGGAGCGAAGCGCTCTTGGTAAGTGGAAATTGGTAAGGTAAAATTTATACTACATGCTAAAATTTATTGTCACTTGCTACTATGGAAAACTATCCTTTGAGGGGTATGTTTGGCGTATCTTCACCTTGACCGGAAGCACAATTAGTTGCCCCTCAACCTACTGCACCTACTGAAAATATTGGTTATGAAATTCCTTTAGGTATGAGAGAACAACTGCTAGCTAATCCTTATGCAGGAGATGGAACCGAACATCCTGATATGCACTTGATCTATGTGGATGAAATTTGTGGATTATTTAAGCTTGCAGGTTTGCCTAGAGATGAAGCTAAGAAGAAGGTTTTCTCTTTTTCTTTGAAGGGAAAAGCAGTGACATGGTATAGGCTATGTGATGATATTGGATCTTGGAACTAGAACTGATTGAAATTGGAATTTCACCCAAAAAATTATCCTATGCATCTAGTTCATCGTGATCGGAATTATATATATAATTTTTGGCCTTGTGAAGGAGAAAGTATCAGTCCAGATGAGTTCAAAAAAAAGTATCGGTCTAGATCGGGGGAGGCTTAAGTCAATGTTATATTCATGCCCCAATCATGAGCTCTCAAGACAAATTATTATTCAAAACTTTTATGCTCGACTTTCTTGTGATGATCAATCCATGCTTGATTCTTCTTGTACTGGATCGTTTATGAAGAAGACTACTGAATTCAGTTGGGATCTTTTAGAAAGAGTTAAATGCAACTCTGAAGATTGGGAACTCGACAAAGGTAAAGAGTCGGGTATTAAGTTTGCATTTTATTGTGTTAAATCTTTTATGAATACCAATGTTTTCACAAGTTTAGCACTTAATATGGACCTGACTCTGAGATAGTAGCCTCTTTTTATGAATCATTTGCTACTCATGTTGATCTTCCTAAGGAGAAGTGGTTTAAATATCATCCCCCTATTAAAGAAGAAATTAAAGAACGAGTAATAGCTAAAGATGAAACTATCATTTACAATGTTGATCTAGTTGTGCCTACTGCTTATATTGAAAAACCACCTTTCCCTGTTAGGATAAAAGAACATGCTAAGGTTTGAACTGTGGTTCACAAAAGTAATATTAAAGCACCTAGACCCTCAGAACAAACTAAAGTAGAACCTTGTGTTGCTATGGTTAAAGATCTCTTTGTAGAAAATATTGATGAGCATGTTATTTACTTCTGTGATGAACCTGCTAGAATTGCTAAGCCCGATGAAAAAGATAAACATAGGCCTGTTGTTGGCATGCCTGTTGTCTCAGATAGAATAGGAGATCATTGCTATCATGGCCTATGTGATTTAGCTGCTAGTGTGAGTGCTATTCCTTTTATATTATACCAAGAAATTATGAATGATATAACACCCGCTGAAATAGAAGACATAAAAGTTACTATTAAACTTGCTAACAGAGACACCATCACACCACTGGGGATCGTTAGAGATGTTGAAATCTTGTGTGGGAAAATTAATATCCTACTGATTTCTAGTTCTTGCTTCCCCACAACATGACTTTTGCCCCATTACCTTTGGTAGACCATTTTTGAACACTGTGAATGCCACTATAGATTGTCATAAACAAAGTGTCAGTGTTAGCTTTGGTGATGAGTCTCATGAATTTAATTTCTCCAACTTTAGTAGACAACCCTGTGATAAAGAATTACCTAGTAAGGATGAAATAATTGGTCTTGCTTCTATTGCCATGCCTCCTACTGATCCACTAGAACAATATTTACTCAACAATGAAAATGATATGCACTTGCGTGAAAGGAATGAAATAGATAAAATATTCTTTGAACAACAACCTATGCTTAAACAAAATTTGCCTATTGAAACTCTAGGAGGTCCTCCTCCACCTAAAGATGATCCTGTGTTTGAATTAAAACAATTGCCAGACACTTTGAAGTATGCTTATCTCAATGAGAAAAGATATATCCTGTTATTATTAGTGATAACCTTTCAGAACATGAAGAAGAAAGATTATTGAAAACTCCGAAGAAGCACCATGCTGCTATTGGATATACTCTTGATGATATTAAGGGCATTAGTCCCACTCTTTGTCAGCACAAGATTAATATGGACCCTGATGCTAAACCCGTTGTTGATCACCAACGATGTTTGAATCCTAAGATGAAAGAAGTGGTAAGAACTGAAATATTAAAGCTTATGGAAGCAGGTATAATTTATCCCATAGCTGATAGTAGATGGGTAAGTCACATTCATTGTGTCCCCAAGAAGGGAGGTATTACTATTGTTCCTAATGATAAAAATGAACTTATTCCACAAAGAATTATCACTGGCTATAGAATGGTAATTGATTTCAGAAAACTAAATAAAGCAACTAGATTAGATCATTACCCTCTGCCTTTTATTGATCAAATTCTAGAAAGACTATCTATGCACACACACTTTTGTTTTCTTGATGGATATTATGGTTTTTCTCAAATACCTGTTTCATAACCTGATCAAGAGAAAACCACCTTTACTTACCCTTTTGGAACTTATGCTTATAGACATATGCCTTTTGGTTTATACAATGCACCTGCTACCTTTCAAAGATGTATGCCTGCTATATTCTCTGATTTGTGTGAAAAGATTGTTGAGGTTTTCATGGATGATTTTTCTATTTATGGAAGTTCTTTTGATGATTGCTTAAGCAACCTTGATCGAGTATTACAGAGATGTGAGCAAACTAATCTTGTCTTGAATTCGGAGAAGTGTCACTTTATGGTTAATGAAGGTATTGTCTTGGGGCAAAAAAATTCTGAACGAGGTATTGAAGTGGATAAAGCTAAAGTGGATGCAATTTTGAAAATGCCATGTCCTAAAGATATTAAAGGTATTCATAGTTTCCTTGGTCATGCTAGTTTCTATAGGAGGTTTATTAAAGACTTCTCTAAAATTTCTAGGCCTCTTACAAACCTTTTACAAAAGGATGTTCCATTTGTTTTTGATGATGGTTGTGTAGAAGCCTTTGAAACACTTAAGAAAGCCTTAGCTTCTACACCTATTGTTCAACTACCTGATTGGAACTTGCCTTTTGAAATTATGTGTGATGCTAGTGAATATGTTGTTGGTGTTGATGTAGGACAAAGAGTTGATAAGAAATTAAATGTCATTCATTATGCTAGCAAAACTCTAGACAGTGCCCAAATAAATTATGCTACTACTGAAAAAGAATTTTTAGCAGTTGTATTTGCCTGTGGCGAATTCAGATCTTATATTGTTGATTCCAAAGTAATTGATCACACAAAACATGCTACTATAAAATATCATATGAAAAAGAAAGATGCTAAACCTAGACTCATTAGGTGGGTTCTTTTGCTACAAGAATTTGATTTACATACTATTGATAGAAAAGGAGATGAGAACCCCGTAGCTGATAACTTGTCTAGGTTAGAAAATATTCTTGATGACCCAGTACCGATTGAAGATAGCTTTCCTGATGAGCAACTAGCTGCAATAAATGTTTCTCATAATACTCCCTGGTATGATGACTATGCTAATTAGATTGTTGCTAAATATATACCACCTAGTTTCACATACCAAGAAAAGAAAAAAATCTTCTATGATTGAAGACATTACTATTGGGATGACCCACATTTTTATAAAGAAGGAGTAGTTGGTATTGTTAGATGTTGTGTACTTGAGCATGAACGGGAACAAATCCTACGGAAATATCACTCTGAAGCTTATGGAGGGCATCATGTGGGAGATAGAATTGCTCACAAGGTATTGCAATCTGGTATTTATTCGCCTAATCTCTTGAAGGATGCCCGTAAGTTTTTTTTATCTTGTGATGAATGTCAAAGGATAGGTAATATCGGTAAGCATTAGGAAATGTCTATGAATTATTCACTTGTTGTTGAACCATTTGATGTTTGGGGTTTTGATTATATGGGACCTTTCTGATGTAGGGAGGAACCCTAGGGGCCGATCTTTCATGTTTGGAGTGGATCCTATGGGGGAACACGAAGAACGCGTGGAAAACACAAGGGAAAACACGGGGAGAAACGAGAGAATCACTAAACCGACAAGTAATCGACCATACAAGGGCTAGATCACCGAACACATAAGGTAGCACAAGATTCAAAATCAACAAAGGAAAGATACAAAGGTAGCCGTTCTTCACCATGAGGAGGTCTTGATTGTCTTCCCTTGAAGGGGTCTTGAATCCGCTTGGGAGATCTTCTCCGAAGAGGTCGTGAGCTCCAAGGATAAGTAACCAAGTGGATGAGCAAGGCTCTCACACAAAATATGAGCTAAACCATCACTAACCCTAAAACGTACGGGATGAGGGAGTATAAATAGTCAAAGGGCGAAGGGGTACATGGGTCACGGCCCAAAGGAGTTGCGCACAGGTAGAGAGCGCCGGATGTCTGGGCAGCGGGCCGGATGTCCGGGCGCTCACGAGGTGCCGGATGTCCGGGCTGGAGGGGCCGGATGTCTGGGCCAATGGAGTTGACTCTTCTTTTCACTGGATGGGCGACGCCAGATGTCCGCAGCTCCGGGAGGCGCCGGATGTCCGGGGCGATCGCCGGATGTCCGGGCTGACGGGGCAAGCTTCTGTGCTCCCTGGACGCCAGTGCTGGATGTCCGGGATTTAGGCCGGATTTCTGGTGGGGGCCATATGTCTGGGCTGGATGCCGGATGTACGGTCCCTATAGCTTCTTCTTCATATGCCTGGCCTTGTGGATCTCCAGGGGCCGGATGTCTGGGGTCCTGGCCGGATGTCCGGTCCCTGGAGGCTGTTCTTGCCTTCTTCCATTGGTTCTCGTCTTCCATGGACTTGGGGTCTTGACCATCTTCATGTGCATCCTCGGGAGGGTCCTCTTGGTACCTAATCATGCACAACATTCCGGATTGAGGTAGTAGCCATGTCTCGAGAGGATCATATGAGAAATCATTAAGGAGAGAAGTCACCTCGGTCTCGAGAGCTCTAGCTCATGCTCTATTCATGGGTCCTCTTGGGGCTTGGTGAGGCGATGGAAGGTCCATGGGGATGACCGAAGGATGCTCCGCATCATCTCCCCCCCCCCCCTTGGGAAAGATCCGACCTCGAATCGAAATCCTCATCACCATGGTATGGGGAGAGATCGAAGACGTTGAAGATGTCGCTCATGTTGTACTTTTCGCGTGGGAGATCGATCTTGTAAGCGTTGTTGTTGTAGCGTGCTAGCACCTTGAAGTTTGGACTCGAGGGAGAAGTTCGGACTTGCGTTCATTAGGGAAGCGGTCCTTGCGAAGATGTAGACACATGAGGTCTCCAATGTTGAATATCATGGGATGCTTGTTGACGTTGAGCTTGGTCGCTAGTCGTTGTACTTGGCGCTCGATGGTGTGCCTTGTATCTTCATGCATCTTCTTGATGTAGCTTGCACGGGCACTTGCATAGAGGTTGGTGCGCTCTTGTAGAGGAAGTGGTAGAAGGTCCAATGGGGACAACGGGTTGAAGCCGTAGACGACCTCGAAGGGGGACTTGCCGGTCATCGAATGTCTTGCACGGTTGTAGGCGTACTCGGCGATGGGTAGACACTCCTCCCACTCCTTGATGTTCTTCTTGATCAACACGTGAAGTAGAGTCGAGAGTGTATGGTTCGTCACCTCCGTTTGGCCGTCGGTTTGAGGATGGTATGCGGATGAGAACAAGAGCTTGATTCCGAGCTTGGCGCATAGAGTCTTCCAAAAGTAGCTCAAGAACTTGACGTCGCGGTCGGAGACGATTGTCTTTGGTACTCCATGGAGACGCAAGATTTCCCTACAAAAGAGATTTGCAACGTGTGAAGCATCGTCTATCTTGTTGCAAGGGATGAAATGTGCCATCTTAGAAAATTGTTCCACAACAACAAACACGGAATCCTTTCCATTCTGAGTTCTAGGCAAACCAAGTACAAAATCCATGCTAATGTCTTCCCAAGGTTGATAAGGAATAGGAAGGGGCATGTAAAGACCATGGGATTGAGCTTTAGACTTAGCTTTGCGACATGTAGAGCATCGGGTGGTGAAGCGTTATACGTCTAGGAACATCTTGGGCCAAAAGTAGTTCTTGGAGAGCGTGGTGAATGTCTTGTCGCGTCCAAAATGTCCCATGAGTCCGCCTCCATGAGCCTCTTGCAAAAGGAGCAAACGAAGAGAAGACTCAGGAATGCATAGTTTGTTAGCTCTCATTAGATAACCATCCTTCATGTAATATTGTTCCCAAGATGTATGCGTCAAACATTTAGTATAAGGAGTCGCAAAAGATGGATCATTAGCATACAAGTCTTTTATGTGCTCAAAGCCAATAACATTCAACTCAAGTTTAGTGACAAGCGTGCATATGCGTGAAAGTGCATCCGCAACTACATTTTCCTTACCCTTAATGTACTTGATCACATAGGGGGAAGATTCAATAAATTCACTCCATTTGGCATGACGCTTGTTTAACTTAGTTTGACGTTTTAAGTACTTAAGCGTTTCGTGATCGGTATGGATGACAAACTCATGAGGTCTAAGGTAATGTTCCCAAACATGTAGCACACGCACTAAAGCATACGATTCTTTGTCATAGATGGGATAGTTAAGTTGAGCACGGGAGAGTTTCTCACTAAAATATGCAATGGCTCGTTTTTCTTGCATCAAAACTCCGCCAATTCCGGTACCACTTGCATCACAATGAACCTCAAAAGTTTTGTCAAAGTTGGGCAAAGCAAGAATTGGAGCATGAGTAAGCAAAGACTTGAGCTTGTCAAAAGCGGTGGATTGCAAAGATCCCCAAACAAAAGGAGCATTCTTCTTGCTCAAGGCATGCAAAGGAGGGGCAATAGTGCTAAAATCTTTCACAAAGCAACGATAAAAACCCGCAAGACCAAGAAAACTACGCACTTGTTGCAAATTGGTGGGTTGGGGCCAAGTTTTAATTGCTTCAATTTTAGATTCATCAACATGAACACCCTTGGATGATATGACAAAACCCAAGAAAACCACTTTGTCAACACCAAATGTGCACTTTTTCATGTTTGCATAAAGACTTTCTTTGTGAAGGGTTCGCAAAATAGCCCTAACATGATTAAGATGTTCTTTCATGGTTTTGCTAAACACAAGAATATCATCAAAGTAAACCACAACAAAGACTCCAATATAAGGGCGAATCACATAATGGATGAGACGCACGAAAGTACCGGGAGCCTCCGATAAACCCATAGGCATAACTATCCACTCATATAAGCCAAATTTGGTTTTGAAAGCAGTTTTCCATTCATCACCCTCTTGAATGCGGATTTGATAATAGACACTTTTAAGATCAATTTTTGAGAAAAAGTTGGCTCCACTAAGTTCATCAAGCATGTCATGTAAGCGAGGAATGGGATGCCTATAGCGAACGGTAATAGCATTTATAGGTCTACAATCATAACACAAGCGGAAACTTCCATCGGGCTTAGGTACAAGTATAACCGGAACGGCACAAGGGCTTAAGATTTCACATACATGACCATTGTCGATGAGTTGTTGTACTTGTCGTTGAATCTCCTTAGTTTCTTCGGGGTTGACACGGTATGAAGCTTTGTTTGGAAGTGGCGCTCCGGGGATGAGGTCGATTCGATGCTCAATGCCTCGAAGAGGAGGTAGACCCGGAGGTAGCTCATCGGGGAAAACATCTTGGAATTCCTACAAAAGAGATTGAAACACTAAAGGTAGTTCGTGAGAGGTGTTAGTTTTTGGTTCCCCATCCTTGCACACAAGGACAAAGTGCATCACACTCGATGGGTTCTCACACACTTCTCTCACTCACTTTTGGTGGCAAATAGGACTAAGTTTTTCTTTCTAGGCGAAGAGGCGCTCAAGTTTGGCTTGTGGCTCTCACTCACTTTTGGGTGGATCACTTTCTCACTCTTCTCTCCATGATGGGTGGCTTGCTTGTCGGCTATCACTTTACTAGGAGACATAGGTCGTAGCACATATTCCTTCCCTTTCATCTTGAAGCTATAGTGATTGGTGCGCCCGTTGTGGATGACACCATGGTCGAATTGCCATGGCCTACCAAGAAGGAGGTGGCAAACGGTTATGGGGACCATATCACACTCCAAAGTGTCTTCATATGCACCAATTTTGAAGGAGACTTGGACCGCATGCTCAACTCGGATAGTGCCGGAGTCACTTAGCCATTGAACCTTGTAGGGGTGCGGGTGCTTCTTCTTTACCAATTGAAGCTTGGAGCATAGTTCTTCACTTGCCAAGTTGTGGCAACTACCTCCATCGATGATGACCTTGACGGATCGTCCATTGATGTCAGCCTTAGTGTGGAAGATGTGGCATCTTTGGTCTTCTTCTTGTTGATGTTGAAGAGTCAAGACCTTGGAGACAACAAGAGCGGGGCTCGTATCTTCATCACAAAAGACTTGATAATCTTCATCCTCGTTCACGCGCCGGTGCATGGCCACTTGCTCAAGAGCTTCCATCTCCTCATCACTCATGGAGTCATATGTGCCATCGTCGTTGAGGATCATGGTGCGCTTGTTTGTGAATTCATAGGACTTGTGGCCTCGGCCGCCGCAAGTGAAACACTTGAAGGAGCTTGTCTAGCTTGATGCACGAGCTCAATGAGGTTGGAGTAGGGTTGGAAGTCGGCGATCTTATTGATGGGATGATTGAGTCCATTCAAGAATCGTTCCATTGTTTGCTCATCATCTTCCATGACATTGGCTCGAATCATGGCTATCTCCATTTCCTTGTAGTATTCTTCAACACTCTTTGTTCCTTGCTTGAGGAGTTGTAGCTTCTTGAAGAGATCGCGGTTGTAGTAGGTTGGCACAAAACGTGCTCGCATGACTTCCTTCATTTGAGCCCAAGTGGTGATTGGAGGTTCACCTCTTGCTTGTCGGCGCTCAAGGACTTGTTCCCACCATATGAGCACATAGTCTTGGAACTCAAGTGATGCCATAGCGATCTTCTTCTCTTCCTCATAGTTGTGCAAACAAAATATTTTGTCGACCTTCAATGCCCATGAGAAGTATTCTTCGGGATCATTGCTTCCATTGAACTTGGGCATTGTGAATTTGAGCTTGCCATAGCATTGCTCTTCATTGTGTTGTTGTTGATGGTGATGATGACGCCCTTGACATGGAGGGTAATCATCCTCATGTTGCTCTTGGCGTGGAGGAAGTCCATGATCAACTTGCTCTTGTTGAACATGAGGTTGAGGTGGAGCTTGATGAGCTTGTGAAGGAGCTTGTGGAGCTTAACGTTGCACACGCGGTTGGTAGTTCCTCTCTTGGATTTCTTCTCGAAGGGCTTCCTCTTGATTGCGCCATTCGCGATTGCGGTTGGCGATAGCTCGACTTGATTCTTGAAGGGCACGTTGCACGTTGCGCCTTGTTGTTGAAGACATTGAGCCTCGGCGTCTTATTGCTCTTGGTGTAGACGTGCTCGTTCTTCTTCTTCTTGGCGACGAAGACGTTGTCGTTCTTGAGCTTTGGCAAAAGCGACTTGATTTGATTGAGGGTGAGGGACTAGATCATCGGCTTGCTCTTGTGAATGCTTGACGTGTAGCGGGTTGCAAGATGCATGATGATCTTGACGCGCGACTCGTCGAAGAGTGTTCGATGACGGTGTACTTGAGCCGGAGAAGGAGTCGTCGGAGTGTCGACTTGAGTGGCTCCGTCTTGAGTATGATAATGTAGAAGGAGGCCGGTTCACCAACAAGGCTCGGATCTCGTCCATTATTGCATCATTCTCTTTCTTGTGCGCGTCGAGCTTATTGTCGAAGTAGTCTCTTGTACGTTGCTTGGAGAGTCGCAAGTCGGTGGCGAGGTTGTCGATGCGGTCATTCATTGCTTGTTGCTCTTGATGCAACGCTCGTTGTGCACCAAAGAGGTGGCTCTTGGTGACATATGATGACATGTCATCGTCTTGCTCGATGAAGTGTGGGTTGGTAGAAGTACTCGGCCTATCCATCATTCCAAGCAAAATGTAAGTGGTAGAAAGAGAAGAACTTATACCAATGTACCTTGACCGATGTTGATGATGAATCAAGTTCACTCAAATGCGGACAATGAAATAGCACTATTGGTACCAATCCTTGTCGGTTCTCACACCTACACACGTAAAAGCTTATGGTGGAGCTTGGTTAGGATGGTGGCATAAAATTTGATGCAATTGGAAGTGAGATTCAATAATGTTGGAAAAGATTCACAAATTTGCAAATGCAACAAGTAGACCAAGAAAGTAGGGGTACACGGAAACACAGACGCAAAATAGATAAATGGGATTGTGCAAACCAAAAGTGAGCCAAAATGTGGAATCCACGAAAATGCTCTTGTTGCACAATACTAGAGAGACGCTAGCACGATTGCACAATAGGCGGATACGGAGCTTGTGCACAACCTACTAGGCAAAAATGCAATGATCTCTATCCCAAGTATGCTATATGTATGGTATTTCGGTGCTATGATCCAAGATGATCTTATATGACAATCTTAATGTAGGATGATGCTATGATTCTTGCTTATAAGCTCTTTGCTTATCTTTTCCTCTTTGCTTAAAGGCTTGGGTGGCTCTTTCACTTTTGAGCTTGTTTGGCCCACCACCTCTTTTGGTTAATGGAACTATTTTAACTTTGGAACATGTGATGCCAAGGCTTGAAATTATTGAAAATAAAGTTTCCACTGTTGAATTGATTGATATTTTAGATAAAAAGATTCATAACCAAATTTCCCAATATGGATCTAGGGTTGGAGTTACTTTGAATTTTTTTAAAGAGAAAGAACCTTTAGTTAATGAAAGAATAGATCTAGACTCTACGAGAATCGGTAAACTTGAGGATATTATTACCAACTTAGGGTCGGCTTTTTCATCCGTGAAAAATACTCCAACTCCTCCTACCAAAACTGCCAAATTTATTTACGTTCCTAAAAATAAGGGTTAATCTTCTAGTAAGGAAAATGCGGATCTCAAATCAATAAGTGTTCACCCCAATTGTCTCTCTATCATAAAGGAACCTTTTGCTTCGAATGAATTTCTTGATTTCTTGCCTAGGAGTTTAATCATTGCCAAAAATAAAGAAACTCCTAAGGGTTATAAGTGCTCTATTGAAGAATTGAATGCCAAAGATGGCAATACGTAGATCTATCCTCGCTTTTATGCCTTGCTAGGGGCGTTAAACGATAGCGCTTGTTGGGAGGCAACCCAATTTTATTTTATTTTCTTGCTTTTTGCTTCTGTTTAGTAATAAATATTTCATCTAGCTTCTGTTTAGATGTGGTTTTATGTTTTAATTAGTTTTTGTGCCAAGTAGAACCTATAGGATAACCTATGGTGATAGTTAATTTGATTCTGCTGAAAAACAGAAACTTCTCCACGCACGAAAATAATTTTAGTAAATCACAGAAACGTGCTTTTGCGTTGACTCTTTTTGAAGTAGATCAATAGACAAATTTCCCAGGACTTCCTATTTTGGTAGGAGTTTTAGAGTTCCAGAAGTATTCGAAAGTTACAGATTGCTACAGACTGTTCTGTTTTTGACAGATTCTGTTTTTCGTGTGTTGTTTGCTTATTTTGATGCATCTATGGCTAGTATTGGGGGGTATGAACCATAGAGAAGTTGTAATACAGTAGGTTTAACACCAATATAAATAAAGAATGAGTTCATTGCAGTACCTTATGTGGTGGTTTTTCTTTCTTGCACTAACGGAGCTTATGAGATTTCCTGTTGAGTTTTGTGTTGTGAAGTTTTCAAGTTTTGGGTAAAGATTTGATGGACTATGGAATAAGGAGTGGCAAGAGCCTAAGGTTGGGGATGCGCATGGCACACCAAGATAATCCAAGGACAACCAAAAGCCTAAGCTTGTGGGTGCCCCGGAAGGCATCCCCTCTTTCGTCTTCGTTTATCCGTAACTTTACTTGGAGCTATATTTTTATTTGCCACATGATATGTGTTTTGCTTGGAGCATCTTGTATGATATGAGTCTTTGATTTTTAGTTTACCACAATCATCCTTGATTTACACACCTTTTGGGATAGACACACTTGATTTGGAATTTATTAGAATACTTTATGTGCTTCACTTATATCTGTTGAGCTAGATAGTTTTTGCTCTAGTGCTTGACTTATATATTTTTAGAGCACGGCGGTGGCTCGATTTTGTAGAAATTCTTGATCTCTCATGCTTCACTTATATTATTTCGAGAGTCTTTTAGAACAGCATGGTATTTGCTATGGTTATAAAATTGGTCCTAGAATGATGGGCATCCAAGTTGGGTATAATAAAAACTATCATAGAAAGTGAATTGGATGCTATGATCAATTTGATGCTTGATAATTGTTTTGAGATATAGAGGTGGTGATATTACAGTCATGATAGTGGGGTAATTGTGAATTTAAAGAATACTTGTGTTGAAGTTGGCAAGTGTCGTAGCATGCACGTATGGTAAATGTTGTGTAACAAATTTATTGCATGGGGTGCTCTTTTGATTCCCTTCCCTTGTGTGGAGGTCGGGGGTGCGCGATGGTTAACTCCTACCAACATCCCCCCTAGGAGCATGCATAGTAGTACTTTGCTTCGAGGGCTAATAAAACTTTTGCAATAAGTATATGAGTTCTTTATGACTAATGTGAGTCCATGGATTATACGCACTTTTACCTTTCCATTATTGCTAGCCTCTTTGGTACCATGCATTGCCCTTTCTCACCTTGAGAGTTGGTGCAAACTTCGCTAGTGCATCCAAACCCCGTGATACGATACGCTCTATCACACATAAGCCTCCTTATATCTTCCTCAAAACAGCCACCATACCTACCTATTATGGCATTTCCATAGCCATTCCGAGATAATATTGCCATGCAACTTCCCACCGTTCCGTTTATCATGACACGCTTCATCATTGTCATATTGCCTTGCATGATCATGTAGTTGACATTGTATTTGATGCAAAGCCACCATGCATAATTTTTCATACATGTCACTCTTGATTCATTTCCCATCCCAATACACCACCTGAGGCATCCATATAGAGTCATATCTTGTTCTAGTTTTGAGTTGTAATTCATGAGTTGTAAATAAATAGAAGTGTGGTGATCATCATTATTAGAGCATTGTCCCTTAAAAAAGGCCAAAAATAATAAAAAAGGAAAGGCCAAAGAAAGAAAAAAAAATCCAAATAAAAAAAGAAAGGCCGAGAAAAAGAAAAATAAAAAAATAAAATAAAAAGGGGGACAATGTTACTATCCTTTTCCACACTTGTGCTTCAAAGTAGCACCATGTTCTTCATATAGAGAGTCTCTTATGTTGTTACTTTCATATACTAGTGGGAATTTTTCATTATAGAACTTGGCTTGTATATTCCTACGATGGGCTTCCTAAAAATGCCCTAGGTCTTCGTGAGCAGGCAAGTTAGATGCACACCCACTTTGTTTCTTTTATTGAGCTTTCATACATTTATAGCTCTAGTGTATCCATTGCATGGCAATCCCTACTCCTCATGTTGACATCAATTGATGGGCATCTCCATAGCCCGTTGATTAGCCTCGTAAATGTGAGACTTTCTCCTTTTTTGTCTTCTCCACACAACCTCCATCATCATATTCTATTCCACCCATAGTGCTATATCCATGGCTCACGCTCATGTATTGCGTGAGAGTTGAAAAAAGCTGAAGCGCGTTAAAAAGTATGAACCAATTTCTTGGCTGAAACCGGGGTTGTTCTTGATGGGTGTATTTTGTGTGATGAAAATGAAACATAGCCTAACTATATGATTTTGTAGGGATGAACCTTCTAATGCCATGATATTTTGAGAAGACATGATTGCTTAGTTAGTATGCTTGAAGTATTACTATTTCTTATGTCAATATGAACTTTTATTTTGAATCATTTGGATCTGAACATTCATGCCACAATAAAGAAAATTACATTGAGAAATATGCTAGGTAGCATTCCACATCAAAAAATCTATTTTTATCTACCTACTCGAGGACGAGCAGGAATTAAGCTTGGGGGTGCTTGATACGTCTCCAACGTATTTATAATTTTTGATTGTTCCATGCTATTATATTACCCGTTTTGGATGTTTATGGGCTTTACTTTACGCTTTTATGTCATTTTTGGGACTAACCTACTAACCGGAGGCCCAACCCGAATTGCTGTTTTTTTGCCTGTTTCAGTGTTTCGAAGAAAAGGAATATCAAATGGAGTCTAAATGGGAAACCTTCGGGAGCGATCTATTTGGAACAAACGCAATCCAGGAGACTTGGAGTGGCCGTCAAGCAGCAAACGAGGCGGCCACGAGGGTGCCCGGCGCGCCCTAAGGGGGTGGACACGCCCCCCACCCTCGTGGGGCCCTCGTGGCTCAACCGACATACTTCTTCCTCCTATATATATCCACGTACCTCGAAAACATCCAGGAGCACCATGAAAAACTATTTCCACCACCGCAACCTTATGTATCCGCGAGATCCCATCTTGGAGCCTTCGTCGGCGCTCTGCCGGAGGGGGAATCGACCACGGAGGGCCTCTACATCATCTTGAAGCCCTCTTCGATGAGTTGTGAGTAGTTTACCACAGAACTTCGGGTCCATAGTTATTAGCTAGATGGCATCTTCTCTCTCTTTGATTCTCAATACAAAGTTCTCCTCGATCTTCTTGGAGATCTATTCGATGTAACTCTTTTTGCGGTGTGTTTGTCGAGATCCGATGAATTGTGGGTTTATGATCAAGTTTATCTATGAGAAATATTTGAATCTCCTCTGATTATGTGTGATTGGTTATCTTTGCAAGTCTCTTCCAATTATCTGTTTGGTTTGGCCTACTAAATTAATCTTTCTTGCAATAGGAGAAGTGCTTAGCTTTGGGTTCAACCTTGAGGTGTCCTTTCCCAGTGACAGCAGGGGAAGCAAGGCACGTATTGTATTGTTGCCATCGAGGTTAAAAAGATGGGGTTTATATCATATTGCATGAGTTTATCCCTCTACATCATGTCATCTTTCTTAATGTGTTACTCTATTCTTCATGAACTTAATACTCTAGATGCAGGCAGGAGTCGGTCGATGTGTGGAGTAATAGTAGTAGATGCGGAATCATTTCGATCTTCTTGTCAAGGATGTGATGCCTATATACATGATCATGCCTAGATATTCTCATAACTATGCACTTTTCTATCAATTGCTTGACAGTAATTTGTTCACCCACCGTAATACTTATCCTATCTTGAGAGACGCCACTAGTGAAACCTATGGCCCCCGGGTCTATCTTTTATCATATAAGTTTCCCATCTACTTTTATTTGCATCTTTTATTTTCCAATCTATATCATAAAGATACCAAAAATATTTATCTTATCGTATTATCTCTATCACATCATACTTTTGCAAGTTACCGTGAAGGGACTGAAAACCCCTTTATCGCGTTGGTTGCGAGGTTCTTGTTTCTTTGTGTAGGTGCGTGGGACTTTTGAGGAGCCTCCTACTGGATTGATACCTTGGTTCTCAAAAACTGAGGGAAATACTTACGCCACTTTGCTGCATCACCCTTTCCTCTTCAAGGGAAAACCAACGCAGTGTTCAAGAGGTAGCACGCAACAGCCGCACCATCGTGCGATCTTCGAGCTATGCCACGGAGACGACACCACACACTCACTGGCAGAAGGCGAACATGCAAGCCGCGCTCATCATGGCATGGGAGCTGCTACGATGCAGGTTTGTGAAAGGCGGCCGTGATGCCCTGCTGGAACGGGTCGCCGAGCTGTTGGACGCCACATGCAGGGGCGTGACACCATTCCGCGCCCTGCCTACGTCACAAGCTGTGGTGGGGGTGCATGCTCGCCCCCGCTATGCCTGTGCCCCCCCTGGAGCACCTGGGGGCATTTCAGCACCATCCTGGCCCGCAGCGCTGCCCGTCCTACCCCGACCGGGCCGCCTTAGGGTGAGGCGGACCCGGGCGGCTTCTCCTGGGGCGCCAGCTCGTGGCCATCAGGGCCTGGCGCCGAGCCCCGAGGCCAGCAATGCGGGGCTCCCAGGCGATGACTCTGGCATGGCCAGTCCGGAGGCCTACGTACCGCCCATGATGGACCTGTAGTACACGTCAAGATAAGGCCCCGGCCAGTTCCTCTTACCAGGCTGGGTGTTGGGGGCGCATGAAGCTGAGGATTTCCGCGAGCCGCTCCAGAACTTCACCAACACCTTCAACGATAACAGTCACTGGGTACAGCCGACGCCTCAGTACTACGATTATACTAACCATGGACTGCAGGTAAACCAAGCCACAACAGTCGCCAGGGACCCTAGGGTGATGGCCCCGCCGCAGGCGACGGAGAACCCTGTGGGCAGCGCAGGGGGAGCCCGGGGCCAGGGCCTCCCCCGCGCCCCATAGAGCAAGGCATAGCGCGGAGGTAGGTCCTCTGCCGGGGAAGGCGGCGGCGAGCCTTTCCCCCTGGCGGAGGGCCTGCGATCGCCGAGGGCGCCAGCGTCCCCCTTGCCCCTTGGCCTCGTCCTGGTTTTTGGATGCCCCAATGGTGGTCAAGGGTGGCGCAGGGCGGGGCCCTCGTCGGGCGACATGAAGCAAGACCCTGTGCCTGTGAAGATCTCTGCTCATGACACTCTCACGTAATAATGAGTGGGGCTGTACATGCCCCGGAGTCTCCTGAGCGCCGCACTTGGGCCTCACGGGGGCTCCCACCCACGTCCAAATGGGATCACCATGCTCTGCACTGGCATTCGACACTGTCCCACAATGACTATGCCCACGCCTAGTGGAAGCACTTAGTTCCGCGTTGGTGAGAAGACCAGAAGACTAGCTAGGTGCGGGATGCGACTGTTTGCTTTTGCCCTTTTTCTGTAACCCAGTTTTCCATCTTCTTGGAATGAATTTAGAGTTTCGTGTGCTTATCAAAAGAAAAACGGGAGGAGTTTTTCTTGACTCGTGGTGGTTTCTTGCTTTCTGGCTTCGTGTTTAAGAGCGAAGCTCACGCCTGCTACCCCCCTGCGAGCGCCTCGCGAGCAGGGGCGGGGTGTGGTACGCGCGCGCCGAGCATGTTTGGGCCAGCTCCAAAGATGCCGAGCCCCCCCCCCCCCCGGGGGGGTCAGGAATACGGCCGTTACACGCGTACCTTGCCATAGCCCGGCAATCGGCTCCTCACAAGGCCCTCTAGGGCTGGTCAGCAGGCTCCTTGGGAGGCTTAGAACCTCGTGAGCCCCCAGAGGGCTCATCTCAGGAGAAGAGCACCACTGCAACGTCAAGACCAGCTCAAGACCTACAGAACCAAAGATAAGTCGCAAAAACTACCCCGCTCGAGAGCCTGCAAGCTCGCTACGGCACACCCCAGACCCTACTTCAAAGGCATATCATCATTTCATACATTATAAGGGGCTCCCCCTTCAAAAAATGCTTTCACGCCCCACAAGGCCATGTCTAGAGGTTTTTTGCGTATAGGTCAAGGCAAAGAGAAATGCAGGCCTAGCTGGATGCGCCGCCATGGGCGCAATCTTCGCCGTCTCCATCCGCGCCGCCCGCACTGTCACGATCACCCTCCTCATAGTCGCCATTCACACTGTCCTCTTCAGCCACGATCACAATCACGTCATCCTCAGGAGCAAACTCTGCGACCAGGGCGTCCACGTGGTCGTCCACCGAGACGGCCAGGTTGTCCTGGATGACCTCTGGCACAGGGGCTATCGCGGCATCAAAGTCAAAGTGAGGATCAAGGTTGAGGAGGTGGCTTAAGAAGCATGAGAAGGCACGCCTAAGAAGACCCCAGCTTCTCTCTTAAACGAGCTCGCGAGCCCTCATGGCCCGATCCTGCAGGAGGGTCACGATATCGGTGAAGAAGCGGAGGTGCCTTGCGTAGTCATCCTCGTGTGGGTGAGGGGTGCTCTCCTCACAAATGGCGCCCAAGGCTTGGTTGGCCCTGACCCTTAGGGCCTGGAGCATCCAGGCATGCTCGCGCTGCATCATCCGACGGCGGTTCACTTTGCGCGCGGTCTTCTCCGCGAGGGACAAGACGTCCTCGATTTGCTGCTGAAGAGAAGACAGGTCGGCGCGAGCAGAGGCCAAGGCAACCTCGGAGGAGGCATGGGCTTCCTTGGCCGCCCTCTCGTGCTGCTCTGCACCGTCCAGCTTCGTCCTGAGGGTGGTGGTCCTGCCCTTAAGCTCGGACTCCAGGAGCTCCGACTTCAAGCGGTACTCGTCAACAAGAGCCGCGCACACCGTTGCCACCTTCTGATCGACTTCCTGCTGGACCTGGGCCTCCAGGGCAATGACAGCGTCCTCAGCCGTGGCTGCCTGGCGCTCCCTCACTTCTAGCCGTTCAGGCTCCAGGCTGCGTTCTAGGGCATCCAGCACAAGTCCGTCCTCGCGTTTCTAGATTTCTGCCTCATCATAGGTACTTCACCCAGTGATGCAGCCAAGGTGGCCCTGCGCACTTCAAGCTGCTACTCAAGGGCAGCGTTCGAAGCCTGGAGTTCCCTCTCTCGCTCCTCGGCCACCTCACAATGGCGGTTGGCAGCCCTGGCCTCCTACAGGGCGCGGGCACAAGCCGCGCGAGAAGCTGCAAGGGATACCGCAGCACTTGCACTGGCGCGCTCATGCTGAAGACGCCAGAGGTTGATGGCGACAATCAGCTGGTGCCACTCGTGTGCCAAGTGGAGCTCCTCTGTCTCAAGGTAGGCATCAACGTCAGCAAGCTCTCCTCAAGTCGAATTAGTGTGTGCATCACGTCGCCGAAAAGCTCATGGTGGACGGCACTGCGCCCGCGCACGAACTCCAGCGAGCGGCCAAGCCCATCCTCCGCGCCAGGGGCTATCGGAGGGACGCGGAGCGGCTCGCCTGCCTCTAGAAGGGGCCTGGGCAATGCGGCCTTGCCACTTGAATATGTAGCCAATGCTAGGAGCGCCCAACCGTCAGTGATGACAAACGGAAGAGCCCTCGGCATGCCTCGTGCGCCCCAGGCCACGCCGCGAAGGAAGGATGCCGGAAGCTCAAGTCCGTGGGCCCCTAGCAGCAGATCAGTCGCTCGGGTTGTCCCCGTGCCTCGCGTCGTAGTCGGTTGCGAGGGGCTCGGAATCAGGAGCAAGCCAAGGACTTCTGGAGGACGCCTCTCCTGAGGTTCACCGCCGCGGCCGAAGGGATCCTGTGGAGGCTCGGTCAAGAAAAGGCGCAACATGCAGGAAGTCACTAAGATAAGGTACTCACTCGTCTACGGTTATGTACTTCCTCTGCTTTAGCGGCCGGTAGGCGTCACCATTGCAGCTCGGAGGCCCTTTCCTCTTGTGGAGTGCTTCAAGATTCAGGCGAAGCTGGCCGGGCTTCGCGGAATGATCCTCAGTAGCTGGAGCACTCAGCGGGGTTTCTTGGGCAACTGCCTCAGGAGTGCCGGATGACACCTGCTCACCAACCACCGCCTCGAGACCACTCTCCTGACCTTCGGTGGCGGTCGCCTCAGGGGCGTTGGGCCGCGCCAGCCCCCTAGTGGCTCATTCAGGGGCTCTTGCATGGACCTCAGGAGCGTCTGCCTCACGAGCGCCCGGCGACGCCCACTCCTCAACAGTAGTCCTGGTGGCACCGAGTGGCGCCCGCCCCCTACATCCACATTCAGGGAATGCGTCATGGGGCCAATAAGCAAGGGAGCCACGAGGATGGGATTCTCACGAGGCCCTTCAAGGCCTACCAGGCACATCCCCCACTCATCAAAGAGGGGCATCTGCCTCACGAAGTCCCCCTTGTTCAAGCACTGGTACAAGCCCTCCTCAAAAAGTGCGGCTGGCGCTGGGCCGCCCGTTAGAAGGTCGAGCACCGTGCACAACATCTTGGAAGGGAGTGCAGGCATCTGAAGCCTCATGGGGTCCTTGCTGCCGGTGAAGGCCAACATTGGGCAAGAATGGCGCTGGAGCGGAGCGATGCTCCATCTGATAAATTCCTTCACCACCATCAGCGTCGTCACCCAGAGCTTCTTCAACCTGGTCAGCCGAGACCAGACATGCGCAAGCCGAAGGTCGACAAGCTTCACGTGCCCCTAGCCGGAACTGGCCACCGCTGGCGCCCGGGGAAGCAGAAGCAAGGGGCACTCATGTCGATCGAGGCCCGGGAGGCAGGCCAAGCAATCATCTCCTTCCACTCATTGGAATCAGCGGCCAGAGAGTGACGAACCTTGGCCAACCCCTCTCGATTGATCACCCTTGACTGCTCAAGAGCAGGCTCCAAGACTGGCGGGGATTCGGCCGGAGCGCGGGACTTCCCCTTCTTCTTTAGCCGTGGAGCCATGGCAGAATAAAGGGGAGGACCACTGGCGTCGAATCTGCAAGAGGGGCTGCGAGCTTGAGGGGAGTGGAGGAGCCAAGGCCAAGCACGACAAGCAATGAAGGAAGGACGGCGCTGGCAACAGGTGACCGCCAAGCCTGGCGGATTTCAAGGCTGCATGGGGAAGCGGAGATGCCCACGTCCCATCAATCGCCACGCGCCACCCAAGGGCGCAGGTGGTTAGGGCCCACGGTGCTCCACACTTGCCCTTTGGCTTCGCCTCGAAGCCAAGTCCGAGTGCACCTTCGGCCCGGGGGCTAGTATCGGTGTTCCGGGAATGGGGGTACCTAGACTTGCCTACCTGTGGCCCACGGCGTGGCACCATTGATGGCCTGGTACGGCCCAGCTTCGACATCAACAACTCAAGTCCCTCGCGAGGGGCCAAGCTTCGCGAGGCTGATGACACCAAGACCTCCAAAGGAGCGGCCTCCTCAGGCTGGCTCCCGAGGAGCGGAGATTTCCATGCAAGGCTCACCTTGCGAGGCTTGGGTGACGTGAGCCATGACGACCAAGGCCAGGGAAACGCCAGCAGGCACAGTGTACCCGTTTCCTCTTTGGTGCCAAGGAGGAAAGAACAGGCGCGGTGTCCCGAGAGATCAGCTAAAGGTTTCCATTCCCGTGCAACAAGACCAAGACCACCAGGACGAAGGTCATCACCGAGCCCACCATGGCATCACTATCAGAGGCTTTTGCACGCGAAGACTACTTTCGTCAGAATAAGATGTACTAATTTGTCTCCCTTCAAATTGGGCCGTTGTGGGATCCCTTGCCGCCTTCATTTGGGAAGAGGACCAAGGCCACTATAAATAGGACCTAGCCACCACCATAGGAGGGGGATCATATCCATTCCACCCTCACCCTCACTAGCTCACTTGAGCTCAAGAACACACCTCCTAAGGTTGTTCTCCACTGTACTAGTTCATCCTCAGCCTATCGAGGCCAATCCACCACAAAGCAGGAGTTGGGTTTTACACCGCAAGGTGGCCCAAACCTGGGTAAACTGTTGTGTCCCATTTCCTTTGAGTTCGGCGAGCTAGGCTGTGAGATTAGCAAGTAGGAAGACTGGGGAGGTTGAGATCTCTGCACACACCCTAGAGTTCAAACCTCTCAAGGGTTTGTGGAACCTGAAATCCAACAGTATTTCCATGAAAATTTCATGACATAATCAAGATAGTCATACATGTGCTGTCATAGAAGTGTTCCATGAAAATACCAAAAATATAATCAGGAACTGTCCACTTCCATGATGATAAATCGTGTGTCACAGAAGTGCTTTCGTCAAGGGTAACCGACATGTGGCATCCACTGTGACGGGTATCCGTTAGGCTATCGGGTTTTGGTTTGGATCCGATAACCCGTTAACAGCCCGGGCCAATGGCGATTTTCCACGTGTAAAATTCTCATTCACCGAAAATCCACGTATCAGCTTAGCATTGGGACAGATGTCAATCGTCCACTGGACAGGAGCCGCCAATGAAATGTTGACATGTGGGATGGCCCAATAGAGGCCCATCTCGGTTTAAAAGCCAGCCCAGGAACAGACCCACAAGATTACGTCAGATCTAATGTGTCGGCCCGTTAACAGCCTAAAATTTTCTGTACCAAATTATGGCCCACATCAGATACGGCTCGTTAAAGGACTGCCATATTCTGGGCCAGTTTACGGCCCATATCAGATCCGGCCCATTAACAGCCTGCAATAGGTTGGGCCAAATTACGGTCCATATCTGGTCCGACCCGTCAACTGACTTCCATATCTTGGGCCAAATTAGGGCCCATAACAGATACGACCCTTTAACACCTATTGTGCCATTGGGCCCTTTGGGGGCCTGATTTGCTCTTCGGGCTCTTAATGGCATGTTTGACAGTTCGGTCCGATATTAGTCTGGACCTGTCAGCGGCCATGTATACATATGGGCCTCACTGGTGTAGAGACCTGCTATACAAACGGTTTTTAAGCCCTTTCCATGATGGTGTTTGGAACTGTCGCCAAGTGACTGTGGGTGATAGGGGGTCCTTCCCACACAACCCAGAAACCGTCGGGGATAGGCCCTCCTGGCTCACAGGCTGTGGCAAAATGAGCTCGTGTGCAATCTGGCGAGGCATCAAAACCCAATTGTTTCCGTTCGTATGTACATCCCACATGGTGAATCCCAGAAAAACATTTCCATTTGTATGTATATCACACATAGTTTTTTGTGTGGAAACGTTTGTGCAAGGTGGCGTTGTCGGTGTCAAAACCGGCGGATCTCGGGTAGGGGGTCCCGAACTGTGCGTCTAAGCCTGATGGTAACGGGAGGTGGGGGACACAATGTTTACCCAGGTTCGGGCCCTCTCTATGGAGGTAATACCCTACTTCCTGCTTGATTGATCTTGATGAATATGAGTATTACAAGAGTTGATCTACCACGAGATTGTAATGGCTAAAACCCTAGAAGTCTAGCCTATGATTATGATTGTTCTATGGACTAAACCTTCCGGTTTATATAGACACCAGAGGGGGCTAGGGTTACACAAAGTTGGTTACAGGGAAAGGAATCTACATATCCGAATCGCCAAGCTTGCCTTCCACGCAAAGGAGAGTCCCATCCGGACATGGGAAGAAGTCTTCTATCTTGCATCTTCATAGCCCAACAGTCTGGCCCATGTATATAGTCCGGCTGTCCGAGGACCCCTTAGTCCAAGACCCCCTCAATAGCCCATCAACCAGGCTTCAATGACGATGAGTCCGGCAGATTGTCTTCAACATTGCAAGGCGGGTTCCTTCTCCGGATACTTCAAAGTAGATTTTGAACACAAGAAACGTGTCCGGATCTTCAAAACAAGTTCCACACACAACCGTAGTAAGTATAATATTTCACGAGTCCAATCCGCTGACAACTTTTCATAGGGTGACATCACGCCACCGCCCGGTCATTATTCGAACCGTTTTTAGCCTGCCGCTCCGTATTTTTAGGTGCGGTTTTATTGGCACGTCTTGTCAATTCAGAGATTGTGTCCTCTTATCACGGGATTCTCATCAATACGGGCATGGGTAACCCAATCGTGCCATCTGCACGACCCTTGGGGAATAGGTGAGTTTTAAGGCGAGTGCGGAGGCACATAATATTCATTGCCTTTATAAAGGGATCATGATTCTTCCTTTTTCACCCACGCCTTCTCCATCCTCTGCCCATCCATTCTCGATCTCTAGCGCCCAAGCTCTCACCTTCTCCGCCCATAATCCAACCATATCCGGATCCAGAGCAGGAGGCAAGTGGATGGCCTCCTCCATCAAGGAGAAGGATATGACGAAGCTCCGGGAGGCCGGGTACTTGGCCAAGGAAATCGCTCACCGTCTTCAAGCCAAGGGACAGATCGTCCCCACCCCGGAGCCCCAGGAGAGGGTGGTGTTCCTCTCACACTTAGTCCACGGGCTAGGATTCCCTCTCCACCCGTTCGTCCATGGACTAATGTTCTACTACGGGTTAGACTTACATGATCTGGCCCCCAACTCTATCCTCAACATGTCGGCATTTATTGTCGTGTGTGAGGCCTTCCTCCGCATCCCACCTCACTTCGGGCTATGGCTGAAGACCTTCAATGTGAAGCCAAAGGTTGTGAGTGGTCAACAAGCAGAGTGCGGAGGCGCCATGGTGGGCAAGATGCCCAATGTCACCTGGCCCGAAGGCTCCTTTGTAGAGACTGTCAAAGGGTGGTAGTCGGGGTGGTTCTACATCACCGAGCCACGCGGCACCAACTGGGCGGCGGCTCCCGCATTCCGGTCCGGAGTCCCGATGCGGCTCACCTCCTGGCAAGAGAAGGGCCTGACCTGGTCTTCTTTGGACGAGCTGACAGCACTCCAAAAGCGTGTTCAGAGCATGATAAACAAGAGAATCAAGCTCGTTAATGTGATCTAGGTGATGCTCATTCGCCGGATCCTTCCGTGCCAACGCCGGACTTGCTATCTATGGGAGTTCGATCCGGCCAAGCACCAAACACTACTGGAGCTCTTTGGCGCGACGCACGAAGATATCTGGAAAGTGCTCTTCAAGGCCAAGAGACACCACCGCCCACGAACGAGGATCGTGGGCATGACTTAACTCACCCAGCTAATCCGGTAAGTTCTTTCATGTTTTCAAGGTATGCCCCTTACTTGCACACTCGAGGAAGGCATCTAAGCCTCCTTATGAAATTTTTTAGGAGTGGACAGAGATGGCGGAGCGGATTAACTGTCCGGCTCCGCTGCCCGAAGGCCCAGAAATCCCGGTTCTGACGAAGATGCTGGTTTTGGCGCCTTATCAGGTGTCGGAGGAGAAGGCCAAGAAGAAGGCCAAGGGGACCAGAGGTGGTCTCCGCCGCAATGGCAATTCGGACATGACATCCGAAGACACCAAGGCGCACTCCTCTGCCGCCAAAGACGATGAGGAAGAGGAGGAGGAAGAAGAAAGACGCTCCCCCCTGCAGGGGGGAGAAATAAGAGGACGGCCTCCACGCATCTGGAGGCTGAGGCGTCCAAGAAGGGGAAAGCTTCCCTTCCGGACAGCTCCGCAGCAGCCATCGACAGCAGCTGGGAGTGGTAGCCCAGGGAGAAGCCCCTGACTAAATCGTAAGTGTCCGGACATGTTCATTTATCCGGCCTCTTTACTTCATCATTTTGATGTGCTAAATTATGCATTTGCAGTCCGGCTCGGTCCAACCTTGAGCGGTCCTTATCTTCAGAGGATTCGTTGGACCAGGCGGCGATGGACAGTGGGACCCTTCCATCGGCCTCCTCTCCCAAGGACCTGGATGGCGCCAAGGCGTCGTCCCGAAGGGTCCCCGACCCGGGAGAGAATTCGGAGGCCATCAGCGAGGCACTGGAGGGTGAAGCCTCGGCTGCCGGACACATGGGGGAGCAAACCCCCATGGATACTAACGATGGGGGCCATATCCAACTCGGCCCCCAACCAAATATAATTCCGGAGGCCCATATGGCTCCGGAATCAGGCAAGCACCCCTTTTCGAAGGAAGGGGGCGTGCCTATTCCATCGGTGACCTCTGTCCATCCAGAGGCGACAGATACCTTGCTGGAAGCGCTGCGAGATGCTTCCATTGTCGAGGAACATTGTACCCTTATGGGTATGGTGATTGAGAGGATCCAGTCCGCAAAAAGCGGACCGACCGAAGCCTGCACTAGCCTTCTAACAGGCTTTGAGATAAGTAATGTAATTGTGTAAAAATAATGTCATAGTATAGACAGTAGTCCCTGAGACACTGTCCGGTGTTCGAAAAGACAAACCGGACAGAGGATCAAATAATTTTAGTAGGAAACTAATCTAAAATGTTTATGTGAATAAGCAGGCATTGCTGCTGACTACGACCTCTCACGCTGGGAAAGTCTCCGGACTGAAGTAGAGTCTGCAGCGGGCCGAGGAAGAGGTTGGCCGCATGAAGAAGCAGCTGGAGGACAGTTAAGGTATGCATTAACCTAGTATATATTCAGGAAGGATGAATGATTCATGCTGACTAAGGTGCCATGCTATTTGTTAGGGGCAACGACCGAGGTAGAGGCCCTTAAGAAGGCGCTGGTCGAGGCCGAGGACAAAGCGGCCAAGGAGAAAGCTGCACGCGAAAAGCATGAGGCCCGGGTCAATGAGGTCCAGCAAGAGCTCCAGGACGCCGTTAAGAAATGCGAGTCCTTGGAGCGTGACTTTAAGGAGCAAGAATCTGAACTTGCCAAGGCCCGCCAGGGCGCACAAGATGCTCGAGCCAAAGCCCAGGGTGCCCTCCAGGAAATCCAGGCGGCCAAGAAGATCACGGCGGGTAAGGCTTCTATTATGCAGAGTAGATATGTGAAGGAAAGGTTCCTCTTACTGACCCGGATTTGGAGTTCTCCGGGGGCGTTTGCGGATCTGCCGTGCAGCGTGTGAGATGCTGCGGAATTCTATCGAGCCGAAGAGGGGAGCTCTACAGAGAAGTTGTTCTGGTCGCAATACCTTGTGCCAGAACATCCAGTGCCCTTTAGTGATCAGCTGAAATAGATGGTCGAGCTGCATAGGACGGCCGAACTAGCCATGAAGGATTTGATAATCCGGCTATGGCCTGCCGAAGCCATTCCCAGCAGCTACTTCAGATTCGTGAAGCGGATTGTTAGTGCCTGCCCTCGGCTTGATGCCATCAAGCGGTCGGTCTGCATCGAAGACGCGCGAATGGCCTTCGCCCGCGCCAAGATGCACTGGGCGAAGATGGACACCACGAAGTTGATGACCGAGGGACCGCCCGCGGGCAAGGAGCACCGCACACCCGAACTGTATTTTGATAGTGTCCTGGAGGGATCTGCCTTGTAGCGGAGCAATGTGCTAAGGATATCATATTCCCATGAATTCACTCATGTTATCTTGTCCTGTACTATGAAACATATCTGTTATGTAATATAATGTCTGTTATTTAAAATTTTACCTCCTGTGCGGCCGTTTTGTTAAATCTGAGAGTTGGCCAGTCGTCGGCTTCTGCCCCCACGTAGGTAGTACGGGGGTGTTCAGGATAAATCTAAACACTCTTTATCCAAGGTTTTGGTCCTTTAAGGAGGTGTTTAGCGCAACGAACCAGGCAATCGGACTATGTAGCTTTATTACTCTCACTTAGCCATAGGAGTTTGACAAGAAAAATTTAGGCGCAGCCCCTAGTGTTCAGAAGTCCGAACTTGGGGTGCTATACATGCCTAATCGGGTAAAAACCAATTCATCGCATAATGCGGAAAAAATCGCTAAAGATTTCTAACCTCTCGAATAGCTGACCAGCTCTATCCGCATCATGACAGTCAGTTTTCGACTTTCTCTACTGAGGTGCTCATCTGGAAGAACTGGGACATAATCGTAGTAGTTCTCCCTTTACTACCCTAGCCGATATAGCGGAACGTAAGGTAGTAAGCACAGGAGCTGGGCAACCCAACTATTGACCAAAGACATGATTCCGAGCCGATGCATATAATGCTATAAGTTAGGGGTGCCAAACTGTACTGTAAAAGTGTTCGGACTTTATTGCCGTATTGTGGGGCATGGTGAAGCCCCTGGCGAATTAAGGCGTACCAGGGTGTACGGGTGCAATTGATAAAAAATATCAAAAAGTAAAAAGAAAAAATGAGGTAATAAGCTAATGCCGCAGAAATTGGGCCGCAACTACTTTTCATTATAACTTGGTTAATACGTCAAAGCGTATTTATACAAGTAATGCGATAAGCAAATAGGGCTATTTGACGTGCCACGACCAAGGGCGAGCTGTGTGCGGGTTTTTAAAATAGGTATAACGATCGTTAGTAGAGACCACCTGGGGGTTCCCTTGTATGTCAAAGCTTCTTGCCTTCTTGGTATATCCGTCCCTTGATAGGCCCGATGATCAGGTCGCCAGGAAAGGCCTCCGGAAGAGAAAAACCTTATATGAAAAAGAAAAAAGTGAAGGTATCCGGGTCCGGTAGCGGTTGAGCCGCATTATGGACTGCGATCTAGCTGTGCCTCCGTCCATGCCCATAGTAATTTAAGTGCGAAGTTATGTACGCGTGGTACAAATGCTGTTGTTTGGTTGGGACTCGAACAGAGGCCTAATTGCTAGTCGAGCTCTTGACGAACTGGACCATCCTGCTGTGGAGTAGTTTGGACTCGCTTGATGGTGTCCTGGAGCTTGGCCGCTGAGTTGCGGTTGTGCCTGAAAAGGCCGCTCTCTACTTCTGCCGCAAGGGCCTCGGTGTGCTCCTCGGTACGGAGGGAGTGTTTAGTGTTTCCATTGACTGTTATAACACCGCGTGGCCCGGGCATCTTGAGCTTGAGGTAAGCATAGTGCGGCACCGCATTGAATCGAGAAAATACGGTTCGTCCAAGCAGTGTGTGATAGCCACTGCGGAAGGGGACGATATCGAAGATCAATTCTTCGCTTCAGAAATTATCCGGGGATCCGAAGACCAAATCCAGTGTGATTGAGCCCGTACAGTAGGCCTCTACACCTGGTATGACACTTTAAAGGTGGTTTTTGTGGGCTTGATCCTTGAGGGATCGATGCCCATTTTGCGCACTGTATCCTGATAGAGCAGGTTTAGACTACTGCCACCGTCCATGAGGACTTGTGTAAGGTGGAATCCATCGATGATTGGGTCAAGGACCAGTGCGCCTGAACCGCCATGATGGATACTGGTCGGATGGCCCCTGCGATCAAAGGTGATCGGACAGGACGACCATGGGTTGAACTTTGCAGTGACTGGCTCCATCGCGTAGACGTCCCTGAGGGCGCGCTTGCGCTCCCTCTTGGGGATATGGGTGGCGTCTATCATGTTTACCATTTTAACTTGGGGGAGGGGGACTTCTTCTGTCCCACTGTGTTCGATGGCCGGGGCTCCAAGTCATCGTCATTGCTTTGCGACCCCGTCTCCTTGTTTTCGGCATTTAACTTCCCGGCATGTTTGAAGACCCAACATTCTCTGTTGGTATGATTAGCTGGTTTATCAGGGGTGCCATGGATTTTACATGGACAATCGAGTATGCGGTCCAAACTGGACGGGCCCGGATTGTTTCTCTTAAATGGCTTCTTCCGCTGACCAGACATACACCCACTGAATCCGGCATTGACTGTCGCCTTTGCTTCGATGTTTGTGTCTATTGCGTCATGGCTTGCCGTTGCTATTCATGGCCTCAGAAGTGCCAGGTTCGCTTGCACGATTATTGCTATGGGCTATCCAGCTATCCTCGCCCGTGCAAAAGCGGGTCATAAGTGTCGTGAGGGCTGTCATGGACTTCGGCTTTTCTTGGCTGAGGTGTCGGGTGAGCCATTCGTCACTGATGCTATGCTTAAAGGCCGCTAGGGCTTCGGCATCCGGACAGTCGACTATCTAGTTCTTTTTAGTTAAGAACCTGGTCCAGAATTTCCTAACTAACTCTCCGGGCTGTTGAACTATATGACTTAGGTCGTCGGCATCTGGAGGTCGGATATATGTGCATTGAAAGCTGTCAAGAAAGGTTTTTTCCAAGTCCTCCCCGCTGCCAATGGAGTTTTCGGGCAGACTGTTCATCCAGTGTCGAGCTGGTCCCTTAAGTTTTAACGGGAGGTATTTGATGGCATGAAGATCATCACCGCGGGCCATATGAATATGGAGAAGAAAATCCTCAATCCATACCGCAGGGTCTGTTGTCCCATCATATGATTCGATGTTCATGGGTTTAAACCCTTCTGGGAAATCGTGTTCCATTACTTCATCAGTGAAGCATAGGGGGTGTGCGGCACCCCTATATCAGGACAAGTCGTGTTGTAGCTCAGATGGAGTTCGTCTGTGGTTTTCGGCCCGGAAGTGGTTATATTTGTCAGTTCAGTCTGGTGGCCATCATTGCGCATCGGGGCACAACCCCGCGATCCATAGATCGATCTGGTCTGGCCTGTTTTGTTTTCCAAGTCATGGCGCAGGTCATATGTATATCCTCGAGTTGTTGTATTTCTGTTTCTACGGCGAGGTAGTGCAGGCTGGTGTTCGGCTTGAGGTGCCGCTTTGTCCTGGCCGCGTGGTGGCCGGTCAGCCGCATTATGTGCTGGTAGGATGGGTTCCAGCGCCTCGTCATTGAACTGTGGTAACAGTTTATGCTTCGGGTAGCTTTTGGCTGGGCGCTCGAGGCCATATTCCTCGGCTGCCAGGACATCAGTCCATCTCTCATTGAGCAGATCTTGATTAGCCTGAAGTTGTTGCTGCTTCTGTTTCAGGCTCCTTGCAGTGGCTATTAGCCGGCGCTTAAAGTGCTCCTGCTCGACGGGCTCCTGAGGCACGATAAAGTCTTTGTTGCCGAGGATCACCTCGTCCTCGGAGAGTGGAAGGTAGTTGCTATCCTCCGAGTCTTCATTCATGGCCTGTTCGTCAGGGCTGACTCGCCCATCCTCCCATTCCTCCTGTTCGGAGGTTGGCTCAATGAGATTTTCATTGTCTTCGGCATCGTCTGGAGTATTATTTTCTCCTGTGATGGTGTTGCTGTTTTTACTACGGCGTGGCTTAGAGCGGCGCCGCTAACATCGGCGCTCTGGCTGTATCTTAGGAGGTTTATCCTCGACTGGATTTTCATTGTCGTCATTGTTTTCTTTGGGTGTATCCACCATGTATATGGCATATGAGGAGGTGGTTGTCCAACACCCTGTAGGCGGTGGTTCCTGCTCCTCTCCGACATCGTCATCCATACCGTCGATGTCTTCGGAGTCGTAATCAAGCATGTCGGTTAAGTCGTCGACAATGGCTATAAAGTGCGTGGTGGGTGGGAAACGAAGTTCTTCATCGTCAGCTTCCCATTCAAGCCGGCCATAGTTCGGCCGAGAGTCCCCTATCAAGGAGAGGGATTTCAATGAGTTTAACACGCCCAAAGGTGAGTGCTGGAAGATGTCCGCGGAGCTGAACTCCAAGATCAGCGCGCAATCAGGTTCGCTGGAAACGGATGCACACGGTCCAGAACCTATGGCCGGAGACGAATCCGAGGTTCTGGTGACACAAGGCCAGCTCGATGTTGGGCCCGCGCACGGCTCGAGCACCGCTGAGTCTGCGGCTTCCGTGGCGGGGTTGAGCTTCCCGTCCTCGGACGGCACAGTCCACTCCGGATCTAGGGTACGAGCGATTACGGGCGCTATCTCCAGAGCGCGGCCAGACGACATACTTATGTCATGTTCATCATGGTGGCAGGGGACAGCCGTCATGGGCTCGAATCTGTCGAAGATCAAGTCTCCATGGATATCGGCCAAAAAGTTTAGGCTTCCAAATCTGACCTGATGGCCAGGGACGTAGCTGTCGATCTGCTCTAGATGGCCAAGCGAGTTGGCACGCAGTGTGAAGCCGCCGAATACGAAGATCTGTCCAGGGAGGAAGATCTCCCCCCAGACTGCATTGTTGTAGATGATTCATGGAGCCATCAAGCCTTCTGGTGACGACGCAGCGGAACTCTCAATGAAAGCACCAATGTCGGTGTCAAAACCGACGGATCTCGGGTAGGGGGTCCCGAACTGTTCGTCTAAGGCTAATGGTAACAGGAGGCGGGGGACAAAATGTTTACCCAGGTTCGGGCCCTCTCTATGGAGGTAATACCCTACTTCCTTCTTGATTGATCTTGATGAATATGAGTACTACAAGAGTTGATCTACCACGAGATCGTAATGGCTAAAACCCTAGAAGTCTAGCCTATGATTATGATTGTTCTATGGACTAAACCCTGTCGGTGTCAAAACCGGCGGATCTCGAGTAGGGGGTCCCGAACTGTGTGTCTAAGGCTAATGGCAACAGGAGGCGGGGGACACAATGTTTACCCAGGTTCAGGCCCTCTCGATGGAGGTAATACCCTACTTCGTGCTTGATTGATCTTGATGATATGAGTATTACAAGAGTTGATCTACCACGAGATCGTAGAGGCTAAACCCTAGAAGCTAGCCTATGATTACGATTGTTGTTCTATGGACTAAGCCCTCCGATTTACATAGACACCGAAGGGGGATAGGGTTACACAGAGTCGGTTACAGAGAAGGAGATCTACATATTCGAATTGCCAAGCTTGCCTTCCACCGAAAGGAGAGTCCCTTCCGGACACGGGACATAGTCTTCAATCTTTGTATCTTCATAGTGCAACAGTCCGGCATAAGCATATAGTTTAGCTATCCGAGGACCCCTTAATCTAGGACTCCCTCAGTAGCCCCTGAACCAGGCTTCAATGACGATGAGTCCGGCGCGCAGATTGTCTTTGGCATTGCAAGGCGGGTTCCTTCTCCGAATACTCCATAGAAGATTTTAAACACAAGGATCGTGTATGGCTCTGCAAAACAAATTCCACATACCACCGTAGAGAGCACAATATTCCACAAATCTAATCTGCTGACAACTTTTCATAGCGTGACATCACGCCACGCCCGACCATTATTTGAACTTTTTTTCTCAACCAGCTACTGCACATATTGCGAGGCGGTTTCCTTGACACGTCTTGTCGAAGCAGAGATCATGACCCCTTATCATAGGATTCTCATCAATACGGGTGTGGGTAACCCAACCGCGCCATCAATCATGGCGCTTGGGGAATAAGTGATTTTAGCGGGCAAGTGGGGAGGAACATAGTTTCTACCGCCTTTATAAAGAGATAGGGATCCCCCTTTTTCACCCATGCCTTCTTCTCCCTTCGCTCATCCATTCTCGCACGCTCGAGCTCCAGCACCCAAGTTCTCACTGTCGGTGTCAAAACCGGCGGATCTCGGGTAGGGGGTCCCGAACTGTGCGTCTAGGCGAATGGTAACAGGAGACGAGGGATAGTATGTTTTACCCAGGTTCGGGCCCTCTTGATGGAGGTAAAACCCTACGTCCTGCTTGATTAATATTGATGATGTGTGTTACAAGAGTAGATCTACCACGAGATCAAGGAGGCTAAACCCTAGAAGCTAGCCTATGGTATGATTGTTGTTCGTCCTATGAACTAAAGCCATCCGGTTTATATAGACACCAGAGAGGGCTAGGGTTACACAGAGTCGGTTACAATGGTAGGAGATCTACATATCCGTATCGCCAAGCTTGCCTTCCACGCCAAGGAAAGTCCCATCCGGACACGGGACGAAGTCTTCAATCTTGTATCTTCATAGTCTTGGAGTCCGGCCGATCATGATAGTTCGGCTATCCGGACACCCCCTAGTCCAGGAACTCCCTCAGTAGCCCCTGAACCAGGCTTCAATGACGACGAGTCCGGCGCGCATGTTGTCTTCGGCATTGCAAGGCGGGTTCTTCCTCCGAATAATTTATAGAAGATTGTGAACACCAGGATAGTGTCCGGCTCTGCAAAAATAAATTCCACGTACCACCGTAGAGAGAATAATATTACACAAGTTCAATCTGCTGACGTATTTTGTGGCGTGACGTCACACCACTACCAAGCCATTACTAGAATTGTTTTTATTGTATCACCTCAGCGCATTTAGCGAGGCGGTTTCCTTGGCATGTCTTGTCGAAGCAGAGATCGTGTTCCCCTTATTCCGGGATTCCCATCAATACGGACGTGGGTAACCCAACCGCGCCCGTTGCCACGCCCCCTCCATCGAAGGCGGGTTCCAAACGGTCACGGGGACGGCTCTTGGTATTCTTCCTCTTTATAATGAGACCAAGGCCCGTTCTTTTCCTTCAATCCTCTATCGAATCCGCCCCTCGCCCCGAGTTCCAACACCCAGGGCTCCAGATTCGGGTACCTTCGATCTTCGACAATGTCCGGCCCCGACCTACGAGGCCGATGGGTGCCCTCCTCCGTCACGGAAGAGGACGTGCTAAAGCTGAGAGACGCCAGGTACTTAACCTACGAGATTTCGCATAGGCTGCCTGCCCGAGGGCAAGTTATTCCTACTCCCGAGCTTGGCGAGAGCGTCGTGTTCGTGTCTCACCTCCGTCGGGGTTTAGGCTTCCCGACGGATCCCTTCGTGAGGGGGCTCATGTTTTACTATGGGCTGGAATTCCATGACTTGGCTCCGGAGTCCATCCTCCACATCTCATCATTCATTGTCGTCTGCGAAGCCTTCCTCCGCACTACCCCTCACTTCGGCTTGTGGCTCAAAACCTTCAACGTGGAGCCGAAGATGATTGAGGGGCGTCAGGCAGAGTGCGGCGGGGCGGTTATAAGTAAGAGGGCCGATGCTCCATGGCCCGAGGGCTCTTTTCAGGAGGAGCTCGGCTTGTGGCAACAGGAGTGGTTCTATATCACCGCTCCCAGGGGCAGCAGGCAGAGGCTGCCGCCCGTCTTCCGCTCGGGCCCTCCACAGCGGCTGACGTCATGGGTCAACAAGGGGCGTGACTGGGGGCCGTCCAAAGACGTTCCCCTGTTGCAGGACCGGATTCGAGGCCTCCAAGAAAGGGAGATCAATCTGGCCGTAGTGGTACAGGTTATGTTGATCCGGCGCCTACTGCCCTGCAAACGTCGCCCCCTCCGCCTGTGGGAATTTAATCCGGAGGGGCCACGAGCTCTTCAACACTTCATGGGTTTGACACCCGCGGAGATGTACAAACTGTTCTTCGGATCGCAAGAGATGCGTCCGGAATTGACCGAGGATGCTGGCCTAAGCTGCAATCGCCCGGATACTCAAGTAAGTAGCCCTGTGTCCGGACACATCGTCCATTCATTTACCGTGGGTTTGCCTTTTAACCAGCTATCCCTTGGACAGGAGTGGATAGCGCAAGCAAAACTGATACGGTGTCCGGCCCCCCTCCCTGAGACCACGCAGGATCCCGTGTTAATCAAAATGTTGGAGGTTGCACCTTCGGAGGAGGGCGAAGAAGGGCACAGGGGAACTACCACCTCAGCCACGGAGGCTTTCAGTAAGGGAGGAATCGAGAGTCCCTCCTTCCAGGGGGAGAAGAGGACCGCTTCCGAAGACCCGGAGGCCAAGGCCTCAAAGCGGGGAAAGAAATCTGTACCGGAAGGTCCTGTGCCGGGAAGAGCCCCGGCCGTACTGTCTCCTCGGAGGAATCAGCCCTCTAGCGAGCCGTAAGTAAAAAGGGGGGATTTTGTAATAGTGGACATCCCTGCTTAATTTCTAAGGGTAACCGAAGTTTTCACCTTGTAGTTCGGATCTCAGCCCATCTCAGCACAGCTCATCGTCGGGAGACCTTCGTCCGGAGATGATGGAGAGCGAAACGCCTCCATCTGCCGCCCCGTCGTGCGGGGCGGGCGACCCTGAGGTGTCGTCACGGAGGGTCTCCCCGAGTCCGGCGGGGCCGGAGAGTTCGGCACCCATTGGAGTACGGTCGGTGGAGCTGCAGGATTTGCTCAAGAGGGCGTCTATCTCAGAAGATCACCGCACATTAATGGGTAGGGTGATTGAGAGGATCTCGTCCGCTGAAAGCGGGTTGTATGAGGCCGTCGGAAGTTTGCTGACGGGGTTTGAGGTACGCAAAAAATGACATACCTTTTGACAGTTTTGCACATGAAGTGCGCCCTGTATAGATAGTAGCCCCTGAGACTTGGTATGCTGTCGAAAGCGACAGCGTGCCGAGGATCATAATCTCAGTTATAGATTGTCACCTTCCCTATGTAGGTGGCGGAACATTCGGTGGCCAGCCGGACTGATGGATTTGCCGAGCTGAAGAGGCAACTCGACATTGCAGATGCGGACATCTCGCTGGTCAATAAACGACTTGATGAGTCACAAGGTATGTGGTTGCTCTGCGGTCGCCTAGTAAGGGAGCTAACGCCCTTTCCTTACAATTTGTATGCTTGATGCAGATGGTGCTGCTGCTGTGGAAGGCCTTCGAGCAGAACTTGCTCGGGCCAAGGAGCAAGCCAGAAAAAGCGAGGCGGCTGCCTCGAAGGCAGCGGAAGAGCTAGAAGCCGAGAAGGCTGCTCACTGCCGAAGCAGGGAGGAGATGGCCGGAATGGCCGCGAAATTAAAAGTTGCTACCGACCGCCAGGAGGTTCTTGAAAGAGAACGCCGAGCGGAGCAAGAGGACCTGAAGAAGGCCGACGCCGAAGCCAAGGATGCCCGTAGTGCGATGCGGGCTATGAAGGAGGAACTGCGTCAGGTCGGAGACATTGTGGCTGGAAAGCCCTTTATGCTGCGTAGGAAGTTCACGGATCCGAAGTATGCTCAGCTGGGCCGATTGTACGGTGCGGAGGATCCTTATCTGGACTTGGCAGCGAGTGCGGCGGACGCAGTCGTGCACTTTCGAAGCCAGAAGGATCACGAAATGGAAGAGCTTTTCTGGTCTCAATTCCATAGTCCGGAGCGTCCACTTCCGTTGAGTGATCGGCTGGTTGAGTGGGCTGAGCTGAATAGATTGTCCGGACTTGCCATGACGGATGTGGTCGCTCATCTGTGGCCGGAAAGGCCCAAGCCGAAGAGTTATTTTGGCTTGTTGCAGCAATTCCTTGGGGCGGTGCCGCGTATTGGGGCGATGAAGCGGTCGGCATGCATAGAAGGTGCACGGATGGCTCTCGCCCGTGGTAAGACATACTGGGCGGAGATGGATGCCACCGCTGTTGCATCCCGGGGTTCGGACAAAAGCCGATTCCCCACCGAGCACTATTTTGAGGAAGTCCTGCAGGGCGCTCGTTTAATAGAGTCGCAGTGCTCGAAAGATGTTATGTTTGAATGACATGTATGATTTCTGAGATCATGTTTATAATGCAATAGCTTTTTATACTTGTGTGTTCAAGTATTGAACTATCTCCTGTGCGGCCGTATATGTATGTATAATCTGAAAGATGGCAGTCTTTGGCTTCAGCCCCCACGCACATGGTGCGGGGGTGTTTGCAAAAAGAAAAGCGCTTTTTCACACTTAATCCAACGTCTTGGTCCTTTTAAGGAGGTGATAGCGTAGCAAACTAGGCAACCGGACTATAATGCTTTATCACTTTCACTTAGCCATAGGAGCTCGAATGTGGGGCTACTATATAGCCCCTGGTGGCACCGCTCTTCTCCGAACTCGGGGCGCGTATGTGCCTGACCGGGAAGCGGTCCTTCGTCAAAGCGGAGGAATTCTAAACATTCCAATGGTCGATCGAGTGGTTGACCAGTCTCTCGCTATATCATGACAGTCAGTTTTCGGCTTTCTCTACTGAGGTGCTCGCCCGGCCGAACCGGGGCACAATCGCAGTAGTTCTCCTGGTGCCGCGTTAGCCGATGATGCGGAACGTAAGGCAGCAAAACACAGGAGCCGGGCAAACCCAACATTTGACCAAAGACATGATTCGGAGCTGATGCATATAAGGCCTAACTCGAGACGCCGAACACTCCCTGAGGTGTTCGGTCTTTATGATACCGGGCAGAACAATGCCCTAAGCCCCTAGTGTCCAGGTACAGGCGGGAACTTCTGACGCGGCCGATGCCAAAACGCCAGCCTCCTCCTCGGCTATGGTGGGAAACCGGGGGATGTGTATCAACAAGAGACAGTAAGAAAGGTTTACGCAGGGTCTTAATCTGAAAAGAATCCTTGCAACGGGTCCCTGCTGCACGTCTGCGCCTGTGTCTCCGTTGTGCTGTATCCTGGACGGGTGTAGCACGTGCTTCATCTGTAAAAGAGAAGGACTTAGTTTCCAAGAAATATCGTGCAGAAGTTGTATTAAAATAGAATAGAATGAAGAAAGTTGAGCTTTATTGGCTCTCATCATTTATACACGCGGCCCCTTATAAAGGGGATATGCGGCTGGGAAGCCCCTTGTTTAGTTACGCCGGACTCGCCTAACCATGTCCGAGGTCTGAATGACCTATTTTTAGGGGCTTTGACCTGCAAGGTCTGATTAGTGTGTGGCTGTCGAGGCAGTCTCACGTTCTCCGTGGTCGAGGAACACTCGGAGTTACTTTTTAATGAGATTATGCCACGTTGACCGGGCATTTTTAAGCGTAAGAAACGCGTAATGTGGTATTGCATTAGGGCTGGCGAAAGCTGCGCGCCCCAGTAGTGCTTAAGGGCTACTGTTGAATGGGGCGATGGAGAGTGAGCTTTTCGCGACGGAGGTTGTCGGATGAACCGAACACAACCTCTAGTGGTACAGAGCCTGTATAATTGGCTTAAAGGCCTGGCGTCACTCCTTTGAAGGAAGTGCTGCTATGGCGAATTTTGGTAGGGTCTATCCCCATTCTGCGGGCGGTGTCCTGGTATTGCAGGTGCCGCGCTGTCTTTTCGTGTTATCACATGAAGTGAGTTCACTGTTTTGACTTCTAGTGGGAAAGTCTTCTGTTTTCCGGAGTGCTGCTTTTGGGTTTCGTCACTTTCGCTTGGTGTGTCGAGCCCCTTGTGTTCGGCGTTAAGTCGGCCGGACTGTTTGAAGACCCAACAATCTCTGTGGGTATGGTTTGCAGGCTTCCCAGAGGTACCATGTATTTGACATAGTCTATCCAGAATCTTGTTTAGGTTGGATAGCTCATCACTGTTGTCCTTGAGGGGCAGTGTTTTGTTGTTCGGCCGAGAGCTTTTGAATCCGGCGTTGACCGCCGTACTATTCGGGCCATTTTCCTTATTCCGGCGCTGATCTTTTCTGCGTCGTGATTTCCCATTTCCATCCCTGACTTCGGAAGTACTCGGGTCGCTGGTGCTGCATCTAGCCAGCCAGCTGTCTTCCCCCGCGCAAAAGCGGGTCATGAGGCTTGTTAGTGCGGCCATTGTTCTTGGTTTTTCCTGGCCGAGGTGTCTGGCGAGCCATTCGTCTCGGACGTTGTGTTTAAAGGCTGCTAAGGCTTCAGCGTCCGGACAGTCGACTATTTGGTTCTTTTTAGTGAGGAACCTGTTCCAGAATTTGCGTGCTGACTCTCCGGGCTGTTGAGTTATGTGACTTAAATCGTCTGCATCCGGAGGGCGGACATAAGTCCCCTGAAAATTTGCTCGAAACGCATCCTCAAGCTCTTCCCAACTTCCAATGGTATTTTCTGGGAGGCTTTTAAGCCAATGCCGAGCTGGCCCTTTGAGCTTGAGGGGTAGGTATTTTATGGCATGGAGATCGTCTCCTCTGGCCATATGTATGTGTAGGATGTAATCCTCAATCCAGACTCCGGGGTCTGTTGTTCCGTCATATGCCTCTATGTTTACGGGTTTGAATCCCGCTGGAAATCCATGATCCAGTACCTCGTCGGTGAAACATAGTGGGTGTGCGGCGCCCCTGTATTTGGGTGTGCCGTTGTCTTCAAATGCTCGGCGGGTTATGTTGCTTCCTGGAGTCTTCTTTTTTGGCCCATAGATAGATCTGACTGGGTCGTCCTTTTTCCGAGGATCTTTATGCTGATCGTGTGCCGGCTTGTGTGCGGCGCCCCTTGTTGCTCTTGGCCTGTCATCTGGTCGTCTATCCGGCCAGGCGGCTTCTTTCTTTTTTGACTGCGGGGGCTCTAAGGCCTCCTCGTCAAATTCGGGCAACAGCTTGCGCTTCGGGTAGCTCTTTGTCTGGTGACTAGCGCCATATTTATCTGCGGTGTTGAGTACTTTGCTCCATCTCATTCTGAGTGCGTCCTCCGCTGTTTTGAGCTTCCGCTTTTGCTTCTTCAAACTTCTTGCAGTGGCGACGAGCCTTTTATGAAGGTTCGTATGCTCTGGTGATGTGAGATCGTCTTCGCCGGGGATGGGTTGCTTGTCCAGTTCATCATGTCCGGCTGGCTGCTTGGTGGCATGTGCGTCGTCCACTGCTTCGCCCTGCTCTAGGGCCGGGTCCGTATGGGTGCCGTTTTTATCGAGGCCGGTCTTCGGGCGGCGCTTGCGTCGCCGTTTTGGTTGTTTGTTGGGGGAGTTGTCCTTCGCCACGTCCCGTTTTTCCTCATTATCGCTTCCTTTTGGTGTATCCACCATGTATACGTCGTGAGTTGGGGTGGCTTTCCCGTGCCCGGTAGGCGCTGGTTCTTGGTCGTCTCCGGCATCGTCGTCCATACCGTCGATGTCTTCGGAGTCATAGTCTAGCATGTCGGTTAGATCGTCGACAGTGGCTACTAATTGGGTGGTGGGTGGGCTTTGAATTTCTTCGTCGTCCGCATCCCAACTGTCCTGGCCGCAGTCCGGCCAGGGCTCTCCTGATAACGAGAGATACTTTAGCGAACTCAAGATGTCGCCGAAAGGTGAGCGTTGAAAGATGTCCGCTGCGGTGAACTCCATGATCGGCGCCCAATCGGATTCGATCGGAGGGGGCGCGGGAGGTTCGGAGTCCGGCGAGGAGTCCGGCACCTCGGAGTCACGAGCTTTATGAGGGACAAGGTCAGTGTTCGGCTCTATCGCCGTAGAGGTTGCAGCCCCCGAGGCGGTGTCTAGCCATCCGTCCTCGATCTGCGCAGCCGGCTCCGAATTGAAGATCGGAGCGGGTTCGAGTGCGGCCTCCAGGGTACTGTCCGGCTGCAGAGCTAAATCATGCTCGCCGTGACAGTGCGGCACGCTCGGCTGTGGCTCGAATCCATCGAGGATCAAGTCCCCGCGGATGTCAGCCGTGAAGTTCAAACTTCCAAATCTGACCTGACGGCCAGGGGCGTAGCTTTCGATCTGCTCCAGACGGCCAAGCGAATTGGCCCGCAGTGCAAAGCCGCCGAATACGAAGATCTGTCCGGGGAGAAAGGTCTCACCCTGGACTGCGTCGTTGATGATGGTCGAAGAAGCCATCGAGCCTATCGGTGACGACACAGAGGAACTCTCAATGAAAGCACCAATGTCGGTGTCAAAACCGGCGGATCTCGGGTAGGGGGTCCCGAACTGTGCGTCTAGGCGGATGGTAACAGGAGACAAGGGACACGATGTTTTACCCAGGTTCGGGCCCTCTTGATGGAGGTAAAACCCTACGTCCTGCTCGATTAATATTGATGATGTGTGTTACAAGAGTAGATCTACCACGAGATCAAGGAGGCTAAACCCTAGAAGCTAGCCTATGGTATGATTGTTGTTCGTCCTATGGACTAAAGCCATCTGGTTTATATAGACACCGGAGAGGGCTAGGGTTACACAGAGTCGGTTACAATGGTAGGAGATCTACATATCCGTATTGCCAAGCCTGCCTTCCACGCCAAGGAAAGTCCCATCCGGACACGGGACGAAGTCTTCAATCTTGTATCTTCATAGTCTTGGAGTCCGGCCGATGATGATAGTTCGGCTATCCGGACACCCCCTAGTCCAGGACTCCCTCACTCACCTTCTCTGTAAAGCCATTCCAAACATGTCCGGAGCGGGAGGCAAGTGGATGGCCTCCTCTGTTACGGAGGAGGACATTACTAAGCTCCGGGAGGCTGGATACTTGGCCGCAGACATCGCGCACCGGCTCTCGGATGCAAGGCAAATCATCCCTACTCCAGAACCCCATGTGAGGGTTGTGTTTCTCGCCCGCTTCGTCCACGGACTGGGATTTCCTCTCCACCCATTTGTCCGTGGGCTCATGTTTTACTATGGGCTAGATTTCCATGATCTGGCCCCCAATTTCATCTTCAACATGTCAGCGTTCATCGTCGTCTGCGAGGCCTTCCTCCATATCAAGCCCCACTTCAGCCTATGGCTGAAGATCTTCAACGTGAAGCCGAATATACTGGTCAGTCAGCAAGCGGAGTGTGGAGGCGCCATAGTGGGCAAGATTCCCAACATCACCTGGCTCGAAGGCTCCTATGTGGAGATCGTGAAGGGGTGGCAATCATGGTGGTTCTATATCACCGAGCCACACGACTCCAACTGGGTGGCGGCCCCCGAATTTCGATCTGGCATCCCCATGCGTCTTACCTCCTGGAAAAAGAAGGGTTTAGCCTGGGGTGAGCCAACGGAGCTGACCGGACTCCAGAACTGCGTCAATAATATGATAAGCAAGAAAATCAAGCTTGTCAACATGGTCCAGGTCATGCTCTTCCGCCAGATCCACCCGTGTCAAAGACGGGCATTCAATATTTGGGAGTTCGACCCGGCTGAACACCAGATGCTGCAAGAGCTCTTCGATATGATGCACAAAGACATCTAGAAGGTGCTGTTCAAGGCTGCCGAGGTACCTCCTCCCTTTACCAAAAATCGTGGACTCAGCGCAAAGGGCCCCACCAATCCGGTGAGTTCTGTATGTTTTACAGGATGCTCCTTTCCCAGTATATTCGTGAAAGGAGCCTAAGCCTCCACACTAATTTAATAGGACTGGGTGGCGACGGCGAAGTGGATCGATTGCCCAGCTCCACTACCTAAAGATCTAGCAATGGCCCTCCTAACAGATATGCTGTTTCCGGCGCCCTATGAGGTGTCGGAGAAGAAGGCCAAGAAGAAGGCCACGGGGACCAGGAAAGGTCTCCGGCGCAAGGTTGTATCGGACTCAACATCCGAAGAGACCGAGGCGCACTCCTCCAATGAAAACAAGGAGGAGGAAGAGGAAAACCCTCCCTCCCAAGCCGAGGGGGAGTAGAAAAGGAAGGCCGCCCCGTCTGGGGAGGCCGAAGGGTCCAAGAAGAGAAGGACCCTCCCTCCGGACCACTCCACAACAGCCGCCTATAGCGAGAGGAGTGGCTGCCCAGGGCCAAGCCCCTGGCGAAGTCGTAAGTATCCGGATACTATGATACTTCCGGCATGTTTTGCTTTATTGCTTCTTATCATGCTGAACATGATCGTGCAGTCCGTCCAAAGCCCGTATCAACTTATCCTCCTCGGATGGGTCTTTGAGCGCGTCGGCGATGAACAGTGACTCGCCCCCGACGGCCACCATCCCCCGGCCCGTAGACGACACCGAGGTGTTGTCCCAGAGGTTACCGGGCCAGGGGGAGATAGTTCTGGAGGCGCCCCAAGGTGAAATCCCCGATTCCGAGCACATGGAGGGGAAGACCCCCATGGATTCTGATGAGGGGGGCCGCAACAAGTTTGGCCCCCAGCTGGATACTGCGCCAGAACCTCCAATGGTTCCGTACTCAGGCAGGCAGCCCCTCGCTAAGGGGGGCGGGCCGTCTGTGTCGATGACCTCTATGCATCCAGAGGCATCAGACAACTTGCTGGAAGTGCTTCAGGGCGCTTCCATTGATGAAGAACACCGTACTCTTATGAGTACGGTGATTACGAGGGTTCGGTCTGCAAAAAGCGGATTGACCGAAGCCTGCGCCAGCCTCCTAACAGGCTTTGAGTTAAGTACTTTATGAAAGAATATCATAGTATAGACAGTAGCCCCTGATGCTCTCTTTGGTGTTCGGAAAGAAAGGCCGAACAGAGGATCAAATAACCTCCACAGGAGTCTAATCATATGTCTATGTGAATAAGCAGGCATCACTGCTGGCCGCCACCGCCCTCACTGCGGAGGTCTCTAGACTGAAGCGGAACTTGGGGCGGGCCGAGAAGACCTCGGCCTCGTGAAGAGGCAACTCGAGGAGAACAAAGGTAAGCGATACCCCATCCGTGTGTTATATAAAGGAAAAATCGTTGATGCTAATAGAAGCATCATGAATTTTAATAGGGGCCACGACCGAAGTGGCGGCCCTTAAGAAGGCGATGTCCGAGGCCGAAGACAAGGCGGCCAAGGAGCGTACCGAGCGCGAGAAACATGAGGCTCGGGTTAATGAGGTCCAGCAAGAGCTCCAGGACTTCGTCAAAAAATTCGAGTCCTTGGAGCATGACTCTAAGACGCAAGAGTCCGAGCTTGCAAAGGCCCTCCAGAGCATGCAAGGCGCCAAGGCTGAAGCCCAGAAGGCCCTTTAGGAGATTCAGGCGGCCAAGAAGATAGCGGCGGGTAAGGCATTCATTAGGCAAAGCAAGCATGTGAAGGAGACTTTCCTTTTACTTACCCAAATTCGAAGCTCTCCAGGAGCATTCGCAGATCTACCACGCAGCGTCTCTGATGCCACAGAGTTCTACCAAGATGAGGAAGGGAGCTCGACGGAGAAGTTGTTCTGGTCCCAGTATATTGGGGCTGAACATCCGATGCCTTTGAGCGACCAGCTGAAGCAACTGGTCAAACTTCACATTGCAGCAAAACTAGCCATGAAGGATCTCATAGTCCAGATGTGGCCTGGTGAGCCCCTGCCCAGCAGCTACTTTGGCCTAGTAAAGCGGCTTGTGAATGCTTGTCCGTGGCTTGAAGCCATTAAGCGGTCAGTCTGCATTGAAGGTGCGCGCAGAGCCTTCGCACATGCGAAATTGCACTGGGCGAAGATGGATGCCGAGAAGCTGGTGACAGAGGGGCCGCCGGAGGGCAAGGAGCATCGCCACCCCGAAAATTATTATGACGGTGTCCTGAAGGGTGCCCGCCTTGTGGAGGATGAATGTGCTAAGGATGTAATGTTTGAATAAATGTACTCATGTGATCCTGTAATATGAGAACGAGTTCATGTGTGCTATATAACGCTTGTTGATTTAAAATATTACCTTCTGTGCGGCCGTTTGTAAAATTTGAGAGTGGGCCAGTCGTCGGCTTCTGCCCCCATGTAACTAGTACTGGGGTGTTCAGGATAAATCTAAACACTCTTTATCCAAATTTTTGGTCCTTTAAGGAGGTGTTTAGCACAACGAACAAGGCAATCGGACTATACGGCTTTATCACTCTCACTTAGCCATAGAAGTCTACAATTTTAAATTTTGGCGAAGCCCCTAGTATTTGAAAGGCCGAACTTGGGGTGCACGCCTAAATCGGACAAGGATGATTCCTTGCCTGAAGCGTAAAAAATCTTTAAGGATTTGAGACCTCTCGAACAGCGACCAGCTCTCGCCGCATCATGACAGTCAGTTTTCGGCTTTCTCTACTGAGGTGCTCGTCCGGAAGAACCGGGACACAATCGCAGTAGTTCTCCCTATGCTACCTTAGCCGATATAGCGGAACGTAAGGTACCAAATCGTGGGAGCTGGGCAAACCCAACTATTGACCCAAGACATGATTCAGAGCTGATGCATATAATGCTATAAGTTCGGGGTGCCGCACTGTCGAAAGTGTTTGGACTTTTCTTGCCGTGTTATGGGGTACACTGAAGCCCCTGGCGGACTGAACGTACCAAAATGTACGGGTGTAATTTGTAATAAATAAATGGTAAAGGAAAAGCATAGAGAAATGTAATAGTAAGATGACACTATACATTATTTTCCATTGTTATTTGAATAAAGCGTATGCGTACATGTAGTGCGATAAGCGGAATAGGACTGTTTGTCACATCCTGAGCAAGAGCGAGCTACGTGCGGGTATCTAAAACAGGTATAACAATCGGTATCAGAGACCACCTGAGGATTCCCTTGTACGCCAAAGCTTCTTGTCTCCTTGGTGTGTCCGTCCCTCTATGGATCCGATAGTCGGCCTATCAGAAGAGCCTCCCGAAGATAGGGACCTGAAAGGAAAAAAGGTGTAAAGATGCACGGATCCTGCGGCGATCGAACTGCATTGTGGACTGTGTCATAGCCGTGCCTCCGCCTATGACCATGGTATTTCGAGTGCGTAATTATGTGCGTGCGGCACAAATTTCGCCGCTTGACTGGGACTAGGACGGAGGCCGAATTGCAAGTTGAGCTCTGGATGTGCTGGACGATCATGTTGCAGGGTACTCCGGACTCGCTTGACGGTGTCCAGGGGCTTTATCGCCGAATTGGCGGCCTGCCTAAGAAGGTTGTTTGTACTTCTACTGTGAGGGCCGCAGTGTGCTCCTCCATACGGAGAGAGTGCTCTGTGTTTCCATTTACTGTTATAACCCCGCGAGGTCCTGGCATTTTGAGCTTTAAGTATGCGTAATACGGTACCGCATTGAATCTCGCAAATGCGGTTCGCCCGAGCAGTGCGTGATAGCCACTATGGAAGGGGACGGTATCGAAGATTAACTCCTCGCTTCGGAAGTTGTCCGGAGATCTGAAGACCACTTCCAGTGTGATTGAGCCCATGCAACAGGCCTATACACCTGGTATGGCACCTTTAAAGGTGGTTTTTGTAGGTTTGATCCTTGAGGGGTCGATGCCCATTTTGCGCACTGTATCCTGATAGACCAGGTTCAGGCTGCTGCCACCGTCCATAAGGACTCTTGTGAGGTGGAATCCGTCAATGACGGGGTCAAGGACCAATGCGGTAGAACTGCCATGACGGATACTGGTAGGATGGTCCCTGCCATCGAAAATGATCGGACAAGAAGACCATGGATTGAATTTTGGGGCGACTGGCTCCATCGCATAGACGTCCCTTAGTGCACGCTTCCGTTCCCTCTTGGGGATATGGGTTGCGTATATCATGTTCACCGTTTTCAATTGGGGAGGGAATTTCTTCTGTCCTCCTGTGTTCGGCGGCCGGGGCTCTTCGTCGTCGTTGCTATGCAGCCCCTTTTCCTTGTTTTCGGCATTCAACTTGCCGGCCTGTTTGAGCACCCAACATTCTCTGTTGGTGTGGTTGGCTGGTTTATCGGGGGTGCCGTGAATTTGACACGAGCGATCAAGTATGTTGTCCAAACTGGACGTGCCCGGATTGTTTCTTTTGAATGGCTTTTTCCGCTGACCGGACTTATAGGCACTGAATCCAGCATTGACTGCCATGTCTTCGGTGTTGTCGCCATTGTTGCGACGCTTATGTCTATTGTGTCGTGGCTTGCTGTTGCTATCTCTGGCATCTGAATTGTCAGAGTTTCTTGGTGTGATGTTGCTACGGGCCAGCCAGCTGTCCTCGCCCATGCAAAAGCGGGTCATGAGTGTCGTGAGGGCTGCCATGGATTTCGGCTTCTCTTGGCCAAGGTGTCGGGCGAGCCATTCGTCGCGGATGTTATGCTTAAAGGCCGCTAAGGCTTCGGCATCCGGACAGTCGACAATTTGGTTCTCTTTAGTTAGGAACTAAGTCCAAAATTTCATGGCTGACTCTCCAGGCTGTTGGGTTATGTGACTTAAGTCATCAGCATCCAGTGGTCACACGTAAGTGCCCTGGAAGTTGTCAAGGAATGTGTCTTCCAGGTTCTCCCAACTACCAATAGAGTTTGCTGGCAGGCTATTCAGCCAATGCCGAGCCGGTCCTTTGAGGTTAAGTGGGAGGTACTTAAGGGCATGTAGATCATCGCTGCGGGCCATGTGAATGTGGAGAAGAAAATCTTCAATCCATATTGCGGGGTCTGTTGTGCCATCATATGATTCAATGTTCACGGGTTTAAACCCTCCTGGGAATTCATGATCCATTACTTCATTAGTAAAGCATAGGGGGTGTGCGGTGCCTCTATGCCGGGCTACATCACGACGCAGTTCAAATGAGTCTAGTCTATTGTATTCGGCCCGGCCAGGCTTGTGTCTAGTGTATCCGGCGTGACGGCCATCCTCACGCGTTGTGGCGCGCCCCCGTGATCCATAGATCGATCTTGACTGTCCTGCTTTGTTTTCCAATACGTCTCACAGGTCCTTTGTGTAGCCCCAGGCCTTAGTGTTATTGTTTGATTGGCAACGGGGTGCGGTCTGAAGTCCGGGCTGATACGCCGCTTTGTCCCGGCCACGGTCAGCCGCATCGTGAGCTGGTAGTGTGGGCTTTAATGCCTCCTCCTCGAGTTGAGGTAGCAACTTGCGCTTTGGGTAACTTTTGGTTGCACGCTCGAATCCTTATTCCTCGCTGCCAGGACCTCGGTCCATCTATCAGTTAGCAGATCTTGATCAGCTTGAAGCTGCTGCTGCTTCTTCTTCAGGCTTGTTGCAGTGGCTATAAGCCAGCGCTTGAAGCGCTCCTACTCGACGGGGTCCTCAAGCACGATGAATTCTTCGTCGCCAAGGCTCACTTCATCTTTGAAGAGAGGCATGTAATTATCATCCTCTGATTCTACATCTGTTGCATGTTCCTTAGGGCTAGCTTGCCCATCTTCTTGCTCGGCCTGCTCGAAGCCTGGCTAGGCAGGATTGTTTTCGTCTTCACCACCCTGCGGATTACTATCATCTCTTGTGCCGGTATCATTATCTTTGCTGTGGCGGGGCTTAGAGTGACGCCTATGACGCTGGTGCCTAGATTGCTTCTCCAAGGGATTATCCTCTCTTGCCTCATCGCCATTGCTTTGTTTGGGGGTGTCCACCATATATATATATCATATGATGAGGTGGCTGTCCAGCGCCCTGTGGGCGGTGGTTGCTGTTCTTCTCCTGCATCATTGTCCATGCCGTCGATGTCTTCGGAGTCGAAGTCAAGCACGTCAGTTAAGTCATCATTAGTGGCTATTACGTGGGTGGTGGGTGGGGAACGAATTTCTTTGTCGTCCGCTTCCCACTCCAACCGGACATAGTTCGGCCAAGAGTCCCCTGACAGAGAGAGAGACCTTAGTGAATTTAGCATGTCACCCAAGGGAAGATATCCGCGGAGGTAAACTCCATGACCGGTGCCCAATCAGATTCGATAGGCACGGACGTACGCGGTTCGAATCCTATGGTTGGAGATGAGTCCGAGGGTCCAAAGACACAGATATCTTCAGAGATGAAGTCTGTGTTCGGCTCCAGCGCCGATGAGTGTGCGGCCTCTTTGGCGGGGTCCATCCACCCATCCTCGGATGGCACGATCTGCTCCGGATTGATTCCCAGGGACACCGCAGGCGCCATCTCCCGAACACTGTCTGATGGCAGATCTAAGTCATGCTCGTCGTGACTGTTCGGCGTACCTGACATGGGCTTGAATCCATCAAAGATCAAGTCTCCGCGGATGTCAGCAGTGTAGTTTGAGCTTCCGAACCTGACCTGACGGCCAGGGGCGTAGCTATCGATCTGCTCCAGATGGCCAAGCGAATTGGCCCGAAGTACGAAGCCGCCGAATACAAATATCTGTCCAGGGAGGCAAACCTCACCCTGGACCGCGTCGTTGAAGATGATTGAAGGAGCCATCAAGCCTTTTCATGATGACATAGTGGAACTCTCAATGAAAAGGGGGTCCTGAACTGTGCGTCTAAGGCTAATGGTAACAGGAGGCGGGGGACACAATGTTTACCCAGGTTCAGGCCCTCTCGATGGAGGTAATACCCTACTTCCTGCTTGATTGATCTTGATGATATGAGTATTACAAAAGTTGATCTACCACGAGATCGTAGAGGCTAAACCCTAGAAGCTAGCCTATGATTATGATTGTTGTTCTACAGACTAAGCCCTCCGGTTTATATAGACACCGGAGGGGGCTAGGGTTACACAGAGTCGGTTACAGAGAAGGAGATCTGCATATCCAAATTGTCAAGCTTGCCTTCCACGCAAAGGAGAGTCCCTTCCGGACACGGGACGAAGTCTTTAATCTTTGTATCTTCATAGTCCAACAGTCCGGCATAAGCATATTGTCCGGTTGTCCGAGGACCCCTTAATCCAGGACTCCCTCAAACCCTTCGGTTTATATAGACACCGGAGGGGGCTAGGGTTACACAAAGTCAGTTACAGAGAAAGGAATCTACATATCTGAATCGCCAAGCTTGCCTTCCATGCAAAGATGAGTCCCATCCGGACACGGAAAGAAGTTTTCTATCTTGCATCTTCATAGCCCAACAGTCCGGCCCATATATATAGTCCGGCTGTTCGAGGACCCCTTAGTCCAGGACTCCCTCAGGCCTAACGCAAACAGTTCTCTGCCGAAAGCCGTGTGTGATTGTTAGTTGATCGAACATGCCTACTTTTTTGAAACCGTGCGGGTTGTTTGAGTTCATCACCCACGGTGTTGTCTGAGTAACCGTCTGCAATAGAAAACCCCAATAAGCAGGGTAATTAGCCTATTATTGATAGTCCATGTACTAATCAAATTGATATTTCTTATAAAAACACATTAGATATTTCATATCCGTATAACTTCAACCAGGATTTCATAATCGAATTACATCAGATAGCTTTGGCACTCAGTTCCGCCATTACACAATAGCAGCAAGTTTCACATGCAACATCAAAAACCTTTGGAAAGTAGCATCATACACGGTAAATAGACAGATGAATCTCTTCTGGGAAACTGCAGAAGCGCAAGGCAAATATTGAGCCTTCAGTGATGTTGAATGTCCTTGCAACTTTAGGCCAGTGGATATGGATAATTGCCTACCCAACCTTCGTGCTCTTCAGCAAGACTGCAATATTGTACCATGGGTGTTGAATGAATACCTTCCTTGCCTCCTGACCATGCAGGTGGTTTGAGAGGTAATCATCGGTGAACTGATTTGAAAAGTACTTAAAACAAAGATATGCATAAATCACTGCTATAAATTTTGAAATGGTGCAAGGGGTAAATGTCGGTGTTTTGGAATGGGGGTATCCAGACTTTCCTACCTGCGGCCCACCACGTGGCTCCATCGACGGCCTGGTAAGGCCCAGCTACGACAACAACAGCTCAAGACCCTCGGAAGGGGCCAAGCCTCGCGAGGCGGACGAAGACCCCCGAGGGGATCGACCTCTTCAGGCTGGCTCCCGAGGGCCAGAGAGTTCTATGCAAGGTGTACCTCATGAGGCTCAGCTGACATGAGCCGTGAAGACAAAAGGCCAGGCGGGCGCCAGGCGGGCACCAGCGGGCGCAGAGCTCCAGTTTCCTCTTTGGTGCAAAGGAGGCAAGCCACAGGCGCAGAGTCCCGAGGAATCAGCCAAAGGTTTCCATTCTGGTGCAACAAGACAAAGACCGCCAGGACGGCAGGACAGAGGTCATCACTGAGCCCACCGCGGCCTCATGACCAGGGGTTTTTCGCAGGCGAAGACTACTTTTGTCAGGATAAGATGTACTGCTTGTCCCCTTCCAAATCCGGCCGTTGTGGGATCCCTTCCCGCCTACATTTGGGAAGAGGACCAAGGCCACTATAAATAGGACTTAGCCACCACCATAGAGGGGGATCATATCCATTCTCACCGGACCACCTCACCAGCTCTCTTGAGCTCAAGAACACCTCACCTCCTAAGGCCAGTTCATCCACTATACTAGTTCATCCTCAGCCCTTCAAGGCAATCCACCAAAATGCTGGAGTAGGGTATTACACCGCAAGGTGGCCTGAACCAGGATAAACTGTTGTGTCTCTTTGTCTCTTCAAGCTCGTCGCGCAAGGCTTAGGAGAATCGCGAGTAGGCAGGCTGGGTAGGTTGAGATCTCCGCACGCACCCCAGAGTTCGAACCTTTCAAGGGTTTGCGGAACCCGTAATTCAACATTTGGCGCGCCAGGTAGGGGTGCGTCGGATCTTCTCTTCCACCGATCGATCCACCGTCACTACTACAACTCCATGGCTGATGCACGCCGAGCTCGCGCCGAGCGTCGGGCTGCAATCGCCGCTCATGTTGCTCAGACGGCTCCGGCAGGCAATGGTTGTGCTTGTTGTGCTCCGTCTCCGGTGGCCAACACCGCCACGGGCCCTGCCGGCCATGAGCAACATGCTTATTTGCTGCACTCGTCGGTGCGCCGCGACGGATGCACCGCCACTCTGTCACTGACCCCAGCAGCTTCATCCTCCCATGCGCGTTACGGCCCGGCGAACGCGCAGGCCGCTCTGCTCATGGCGTGGGAGCTCCTTCGCTACCACCCGGTCGACGACTTCTACAAGAAGTGGCTTGAGCGGATCGCTGAGCTCGTCAGCGTGGACGGGGGCTCCGCTGCTCCGGCCTGCTGCCCTCGGCCCGCTCACTGCCTCCGCAGCCGCCTGCCGCGGGCAACGTGGCTCACCGGGCTCCTCCACCACCTCCGGCCCAGGGCGTTATCATCAAGCCCAGGCGTATGGTGTCGCGGCGCGACCAACCACGCCAGGCGCCTGTGCGGCAAGAAGTGAGTTGCAAGGTGGTGCTGCGACCTCAAGGAGAAGCGCGCGTACTTCCTGCAACCCCACGTCAGGCCCACATGGCGCCACACGAGGTGGCGGCGCGCATGCACCAGGACCAAGTTCTAGCTCCTCGGCGGGCCCCAGTGGCCACAGTAGGATGCTGCGCGTTCACCCCAGAGCTCCGCAACATCGTCTGGCCGAGCAAGTTCAAGCCTGACTTGCCCTCATGCTACGACGGCACCGCCGACCCCGCTGAGTTCCTGCAGCTCTATGAGCTAAGCATCGAGGCAGCCAGCGGCAACGAGAAGATCATGGAAAACTGGTTCCTGATGGCCCTCAAGGATGGCGCGCATTCTTGGCTCCTGAACCTTCTCGACGGATCGGTCTCTTCTTGGGAGGAGATGCGCGGCCGCTGCATCACCAACTCCCAGGGCACTCACGACCGTCCGCCGGCGCGGGTTACCTGCGTCGTATCAAGCAGCAGCCAGGAGAGACCCTGTAGAAGTATATCCAGTGCTTCAACAACGTTCGCCTCAAGATTCCCAAGGTGTCATACGAGGCCATCATCTCAGCGTTCACTGATGGCGTCCGCGATGTCAAGATGAAGGAGGAGCTCGCCATCCATGAGGACCTCTGCACAGCCCTGGAGATGTTCAACATGGCGAACGAGTGCGCAAGGACTGAGGAGGTGCGCCTCTCCCTCCTCGAGCTCCCAGATGCTGACCCAGAAGACAAGAAGACCAAGGCCAAGGACATGATGCGCAAGGGGCCGGCCATGCTCGCGGCCGAGCCAGAGATGAAGCACGGCTGCGATCACCCTGAGTCGTCCAAGAGCAACCAACAGTTCTGCGTCTTCCACAACGTCCACAGTCACAACACCAACGACTGCCAAGAGCTCAGGGCCCTCCGTGATGGGCGCCTCGGTCGACACCCTGAACGCAACGATCGGGGCTACGACCGCGGAGGTGGCCGAGGTGGAAGACACTGGGACGGACGTGACCACCGCCAGGAGTGGCGCGACCAACCTCGGGAGGACCGTTGGCAGGGCCAACCTCGCGAGGGCGCTTGGAGGGAGCAGCCTCGTGAGGCGCACCCTCAGGGCAATGCAGGTCTGCCTCCACTACCTCCACCTCCAAGAAGGAACAAAGATCACCACCAGGATGAGGGGGCTGGGGGCTTCCAGGAACCTCGAGCCATCGCCTGCATCTTGGGCGGCTCACAGGCCCCAGCTTCTCATTGCATCTTCAAGTAGTTCACGCGTGAGGTGAACGCAGTGCTCCCCAAGCCCGAAGCAACTCACCCTCTTAGTGGTCCAAGTGCGCCATCACCTTCAGCTCCTCAGACCAGCTCAAGTGCGCAGCCACTGCTGGCGCACTCCCCATGCTCTGCTCTCCCGTCATCAGGAACGTGGTTGTCACCAAGACTCTCATTGATGGTGGAGCAGGGCTCAATGTCCTATCTGTTCAAACGTTCGACAGACTCCAAGCACCATACTACCAGCTTCAGCCTACCAAGCCATTTTCAGGAGTAACCGACGGCTCCACACACCCGATATGGCAGATCCACCTCCCTGTTGTTGGGTTCTATGTTAGGGTGCGTCGACTGCAAATTAAAATTTCCTACGCGTAGAACAACCAAGAACATGCTATGGGAGATGGATCATAGATCGTTACCACTAGACGCGCAGTGCCATGCAGCGGAAGTAGAATTGAGGCAGCGCATTCTCGGAGTCGCCTCGCGTTCCCGAAGTCCTCCTCCTTTCCGGTCTCCCACGTAGCCGACCAGATCCCGCGAATAGGTTCGCCGGAGCGGCGCAAGTGCACCGCCTCTAACGGTATCCGCACGTGCAGGAGGAATGTTGTGCAGTGCACTGCTAGGTCCGATCACACAACCGGTGGCGAGTGGAGCTGGCTATTCGCAACACATGCAAACCCTAGTCGCAGCGCTGAAGTGATCAACCAAATGAGTGTTCCACACCTCCAATTTATATAGGCGTCCGTCGTGGGCTCAACACTTGGGCCTCGCATGGACCCTAAAGCCCAGAAGTCTACTCGGCCACAATCCGAATACAGCTCGGATCACATCCGACTAGTGTCCTCGGATCCGACCTCATAGGTTCCGTCCCTTAAGCGCGCGACCCCTTAGGTTCAAGTCGGCTTGGTCACAGTTCGGATCACCTCCGACCTGCATGGTTGGTAGCAGCCTCTAGCAAGGCGTGCCGACCACCAAGCAGACTATGAAGCTGGTTAGGCGAACATGTACAACGTGTCACACTTCTGTTCCCTTTGCCGCACGATATATGTTGTCGGGATCAAGGCGAGACTGTCATCCTTGTGCTAGCCCGACCTCTTTATCGTTACAGTGATACCAACCACAAACTAGATTATCTCATAATCCTTGTCACACGGCCATGCTTATCCTGGTCAGATCACACGAGGGGCCCAGAGTATATCTCTCCTGATCGGAGGGGCAAATCCCATCTCTCTCGACCATGTCTTGCAGCATGTGACTGGACAAACCCGAAACCTACCTTTGTAACTACCCAGTCACAGAGTAGTGTTTGGTCGGCCCAAAGCAAGTCTGTCACCATCACAAGTACATGCGTCAGCTCAGGTCTAAGGACATAGAACGTATGTTGTACTAGAGACTCACAGATGACATATCGCTGCGTCTCATAGTTGGGTCTGTCCGACTCAGACCTTATCTCGACTCGGATCTGACTATGTCGAATCCGACCAGACCTTTCCATGTCCATATTATCCGGTTAGCATCCAATGCTCCATGGCTAGTGAGACCAAGCCATCGACCGTGTCATATGCTAGTCTAGTTGGCTGCGCGTCCACACAGCCCTTTCGACTAGGGACCTTTTAGGACAGTCATCATACAATGCATAGTCCCACAAACAAGTCATGTACTTGATGATACACATCATTGATTATGTCCAAGGACTATCTTTATTCATAAACACATTGGAAATATCATCATACATGATTGCCTCTAGGGCATATCTCCAACACCTGTCACATTCGGTGAACGTAGCAACTACGACACCAAGCTCGTCGACTTCGACTGCCTGCCCTACAACACCATCCTAGGGTACTCAGTGCTGACCAAGTTCATGGCAGCGATGCACCAGGGCTACAACGTCCTCAAGATGCCAGGAAGCGGCGGAGGCATCACAGTCGCGTGTCAAGAGAAGGATGCGGTGTGCTCCCTCGAGCGTGCCTTCCAGGACTGCAGCAGTCGAGAACCCTGAAGATGAGGGCGGTGCCCTCCCTCCTGAGGTCGCCCCCAAGATGAAGAAGCTGCAGCTAGGTCAGGGATCCCGTGAGGAAGCATCGCCCGAGGACGCCGCGCTAAGCCTAGCATCCTAGGATGCGGCACCTTCACCCATCGCATAGGAAGGCGCGCCCGACGCCCCTCTCAGGCTGGGCTCGAGGGCTCTCCTCGGGAGGGCCTCCGACCTAGCATGGGTCACGAGGGAGGCACTCAGGCACCACATGGAGGTGCTCTTCAGAGCATGCTTCCCAGGAGAAGGTGTTAGGAGAGAGGTGCCAGGCGTTCAGGAGTTCATCAGCAAGGCAATCAAGGAGATACAAGAGGCAAGGGTTTTGCAAGGCGATCGCCACCTACCATGAGGTGTGGATCACTGCCCTGGCAAGGGTAAGGAGTTCCACTTGCATCGACATCCTAGGGCTCAACAGGGCCTCATCTCAGCAGCTCTTCTAGCCGTCTCGTGTCGGCCGATGCGAGGGTCCACCCCACAGCTATGTTTGCATGCCCTTCGGTCTGTCGGGCACAGCCGTGGTGTTCCAACGCTGCGCAAGGGATGCCCTGGCAACTCACGAGGCCAGGCATCAGGCGATCCTGGTGGAGATGGAGGAGCACCCCCAGGAGCCTCCCGGGTGCTCTGGGCCTCTGGAGGCTTGGCACCAGAGCATCTCATGAGGAACAACTCTGGCAACGCGCATCTTTCGCTACCCCAACACCTCTTCAGCAATGGTACCAAGTGACATCTCTCCAGTTCGTTTAGTTTGGGGGCGCCCCTCGGGCTGCATCATCCCCAGGCCGCATGGGTCCGTCCTTGTGACATGTATCCCTTTTGCCTCTGTCAGAGCTAGTTTACCTTCCTTCGCAAGCTACCTTAAGATTATCAATTGCCTGATCGACGCTTCATCGCCAAGAACGTCTCGCGCCCTTGCGAGCCCTCCCGCGACTGCCTCATGATTAAGGACTGGCACAATGTCTGTGCTCGGGTCCGTCCCTGCAGCGTCGCTAAACCCAAGAGGCTGAGCTCTGGCTCACGGGCCAGTCCTCGTGTACGTCACCTCTCATGGCCCTTGGTGCCTTGATCTCGCATGAGCTAATCATGGGCGGATGAGCGAGGGCCCGCGACCTGGTGCCCCTGTGGCCACGGCAACCGCGCACCAGCTGTTTTTCTTTAGGATCTTTGCATGAGAAGATTGGGCACGGCGTCTGTGCTCGGGTCCGTCCCTGTAGTGTTGATAAACCCAACGGCTAAGCTCTATCTGGTGGGTCGGCCCTGTTCACGTCACCTCCTGGGGCCGTTGGTGTATGGCCTTCTCATGCAATAGCCTCAGGAGACTCATTCGGCACAGGCTGCCTAACCATCTTGCAGGACAAACACAAGTATTCGCAATCAAGCCCAGGTGCAACCTGCCTTGAGGTAGGGCCTCGTGAGTCCCGCACTGGCTCACAGGTGCCCATATACACCTCCTCCAGCCCTGCCGTGCAAGCCACGTGTCAGGGCGGGGCTGTACACGCCCCGGGGGCTCTCCTCAGAAGGATGCCCCTCCCACGCACCAGTGGAAGCACGATGCTTCGCGCTGGCCGTCGACACTGCCGAGGAGCGGCTATGCCTGTGCAAGAGCGGAAGCGCTATGCTCTGCGCTGGTGATAAACAACTTGGGGTGTCATCGTGGCTGCATTAGCCTAAGGGAGCTTCCGGGCTCGGTGACCAGCCTCACCGTGTTGCTCTCCCTTGGGAGGGTAGCGCGAGGGGGCTGGGCACGGGGGCTATGCTTAGGTCACGCCTAGCATACCCCACCTCACCAGGCCCCACGGGCCTGGTCTTCGCGCGTCCCTCCCGAGCGAGAGCTCGGTGAGGAAAGGTATGATGGTCGGTTCATACGTCAAGGGGGACTCCTGAGCATCGCGTCTGAGGAGCCTAACTGGCCACATAGCCCCTCACCCCTTGTTCTCGTCCTGGTGATCCGGACGACCTAACGGCAGTTGAGGTATGCACGGGGCCGGGCCCTGCCGACGCAGAACGCCAAGGCCTGACTTTCGCCCTGTTCAAGCCGTTCGTATGTCAAGGGGGACTCCTGAGCATCACATCTCAGGAGCCTAACTGGCCGCATAGCCCCTCACACCTTAGTCTTGTCCTGGTGATCTGGATGACACAACGGCTGTTGAGGTATGCACGGGGCCGGGCCGTGCCGACACAGAACACCAAGGCTTGCCTTCACACTTTTTCCTAAGCTGTTCGCATGTCAAGGAGGACTCCTGAGCATCGCGTCCCAGGAGCCTAACTAGTCACGTAGCCCCTCACCCCTTGGGGTCGTCCAGGCGATCCGGACGACCCAACGGTGGTTGAGGTATGCGCGGGGCTGGGCTCTGCTGACGCAGAACAATAAAGCAAACGGAAAAAATTGAAGGAAAATAATCTAATTATTACAAAACATATTGTTCCAAGAAAACAATTTTAAATGCCTCCGCGAGGCATGCTACATGATATAGGACGAATAGGTAGGAGCAACGTCACCAAGCCACCTCTTCAGCCCTAGGTGCCACCGTCACCCGCCAGCGGAGCCCCGTCGCCAGGCGCGTCGGTCGTCCCCTCGGCCCCGGCCAGAAGACCGACGACAAGGAACTTGCTCAACAGGGCGTCCAGGGAGCTCTTCACAGCGGCACCAGCAGCATCCTGGGAGTCGGAGTCCACGGGATCGATGAAGGAGGAGAAGTCGAAACCAGCGTCCCGGAGATAGAGATGGTTGAAGACACACGTAAGGGCTGAGGAAGACAGCAAGCGAGCCTCACCTTCCACTAAAGAGCCAAACCCGTCGACAGCGTCTTCGAGCACTGCCACCACCTCAGGGAGCAGAGCGGCAGGGCTCTCCCTCGGGGCCGTCAATGTCGCCTTCTTCAGGAGATCGTCCCCGAAGAGTGACCGCTGAGCCTTGTGGAACCTCACCTCGAGGGAGGCAAGGGTGCTGCGCTCCATGGAGGCCGCTTCCTTGGCCTCGGCAAGGAACGCCTGGGCCGCCTCCGCCTCCTCCTGCAGCTTCATCAGGCGCTCGCGCTCTGCAGACTGCTCCAGGGCTGCCTTCTTTAGCTCGGCATCTTGATCGACAAGGACAGCCTCCTGGGCCTTCAGCTTCACCTCACATTCCTGGAGCTGACCAGCATGGGAGGCCTGTTGATCCTGAAGAGCCTTGAGTTTAGCCTCCACCATGCGGCACCGATCCTCGGCTTCCGTGGCCTCTTCTGCGCTAGGTCGCGCTCGGTGGCAGCCATCCCAGATACCTTCTGGGCTTCCTCCATAGAGCCGCATGCCGCTTGGACAGACGCGTCGGCCTGGAGCCATCCAGAGATTATCCCCAGGCGGCCCAGCGCTGCGCACCGGTCCGGGCCACGAAGTTCACCTTGGAGAAGGTCCAGCGCCACTCGCGCCTCCTCCAGGGCTCCAAAGGTGGCAGGGGTGCCATGGCCCAACTGCACGCCGGGCAGGAGAGAAGACGTCCTCGGCGCCAGGACATAAGAAACCACAGCAGCAGGGAGGACTAGGGGCTCCGGAGGTTGGGCATCCTCAGGAGCCACAGCAAGGATGGGTGCCGACGGGGACAGCCCCGCTGAGGGCGCCGACACCTCCTGAGGACGGGCTTCTGAGCCCTGGGAAGACGGCATCACTGCCAGAGCTGCAGCGCTCTCCTTCGTTGGGGCTGCGGTGACCACCTCGACGCGCTCGACCACGGCAACCCCCGCGTCCTCCTTCTGCTTCTTCGACGACTGCTGCCTAATGACAGACAAAGACGCTAAGCATTGTGTCAGGAATCAATTACAAGACCAAGGGAGAAGACTTACTGGTCGGCAAAGACATAGCTCCTCTTCAGGCCCAGCAGCGGGGGCTGAGCCAGGGCAGCCGGAGCTGCACTCTTGGGAGCAGGAGAACTCGCGGTCGGCACCACTCGGGACGCTGCTAGCGAAGGCGGAGCGCTGCCCGAGGGGATCAACGCAGTCCGACCCTTCTTCACGGACGACCGCTTAGGCTGCTTCGAAGAGGCCACCCCAGACCTCGTGGTGACCCCGGAGGGGCGAGCCAGCTCCACCATCGGAGGTGCATCATCATCGTCGTCGTCTTGGAAGTCGCGGAGGATCTCCCTCTACCTCGGGACAAAGGATTCCCCCTCGCCCTCGTCCTCGATGGCCTCAGAGGATTGGCCACCAGAGTACAGGTCCACCAAGGAGGTAGGCGGCGGGGGAGGCCCCGCCCGCACGAGCCCGAACTCGTCGAAGACCGGCATGGCAGCAGCAACCTCCTCCCCATCGACTCGACGGTACACCGGGAGCCAATCCTCCGAAGGACCGCTCGGGTCTTTCCCAGTCAAGTAAAGCAACACCTTGCTCAACTCCTCATCCGGAAGGGCATCCTGGCGCAGGCGGATCTTGTCATTGGCGCCCCCAAGCTTCCACAAGGGGCGGGAGCGATCTTGGAGCAGTGCTAGGCGCTGCAACAAGAACTCCTTGATGATCATGGCCAACGTCAGCTTCTCGCTCTTTAGGTCCTCCTCCATCTTCTTCATCAATGGCCTCAGGGAAGGGTTAGTGATCTTCTCAGAGGGCCACCCCTTCTCGAAGGAGGGGGACTCGGTCGGCAGCTCCAGCGAGTCCTGCGAGCACTTGGCATCCATCAGAACCCACCTCTTCAGGGCGTCTTCCACCTTCTTCCCAGCGCGGGAGATCGCGTTACCGCCCCGGGCTACAATGAAGCCGACGCATCCAACGGTTCGGTCGCCGCCCATGCGGAGGAATAAGTGGCGGAGCATGGCGATGGAGGGCATCACCCCACGAATGCCTCGCAGTAGAAGGCAAAGATGGACAGAAGGAGGATGGAATTGGGGTGAATGTGGAGCGCATGGAGGTTGTAGTGGTGAAGAACGACGTAGAAGAAGCGGGAGAATGGGGGCACCAGCCTCGAATAGACGTTGTGCAGGAAGAAGGGGTAGAAGGTGCTGTTCACGGATCCTGGCGTAGCGGTGGCGACCCAGAGCATAATCTCCTCCCACTCATTGTCCCCGCTCGCCGTCAGGAGAAGCGCGGTCTGGACCTTCTCCTCGATGACGGAGGGGGCGGTCAGCACCGGCTCATACCAGGCGGAGCCGGCAGCCGTGGCTGAAGCCTTAGCCCTCTCAGTGGCCATTGGGCGGAAGATTGAGGGAGAAAATCGGCAGATCTGGTGAATTCTTCCGGAGTTGGGAGAAGGGGATCTGGAGCAAGATGAAGAGGAGGCAATGAAAGCCTTGCAGCAGATGGCAACCCTTTTGTTAGACAGAAACAGTTGTCGAGGCAGCGTGGGGAAGTGGAGCCGCCCACATCCCATAAATCGCCATGCGTCATCAAGGCCTCAAGCGGTTAGGGCCCATGGCGCTCCGCACTTGCCCTTTGGCTTCGCCTAGAAGCCAAGTCCGAGCACGCCATGGGCCGGGGGGCTACTGTCGGCGTTCTGGATATGGGGGTATCCATACTTGCCTGCCTGCGGCCCACCACGTGGCTCCATCGACAACCTAGTACGACCCAGCTTCGACATCAACAGCTCAAGACCCTCGTGAGGGGCCAAGCCTAGAGAGGCGGACGACGCCAAGACACCTGAGGGGATCGGCCTCTTCAAGATGGCTCCCAAGAGGCGGAGAGTTCTATGCAAGGTGTACCTCACGAGGCTCAGCTAACGTGAGCCGTGACGACCAAGGCCAGGCGGGCGCCAGGCGGGCGCCAGCATACGCAGAGCGCTAGTTTCCTCTTTGTTGCAAGGGAGGCAAGCCGTAGGCGTGGAGTGCTTAGGAATCAGCCTAAGGTTTCCATTCCAGTGCAACAAGACCAAGATGGCCAGGATGGCAGGACGGAGGTCATCACCGATCCCACCACGGTGTCACGACCAGGGGCTTTTCGCAGGTGAAGACTACTTTTGTCAGGATAAGCTGTACTGCTTGTCCCCTTTCAAATACGGCCATTGAGAGATCCCTTCCCGCCAACATTTGGGAAGAGGACCAAGGCCACTATAAATAGGACTTAGCCACCATCATAGAGGGGGATCGGATCCATTGTCACAGGACCACCTCACCAGCTCTCTTGAGCTCAAGAACACCTCACCTCCTGAGGCCAGTTCATCCTCAGCCCTTCGAGGCAATCCGACAAAACGCTAGAGTAGGGTATTACACCGCAAGGTGGCCCGAACCAGGATAAACTTTTGTGTCTCTCTGTCTCTTTGAGCTCGTCGCGCTAGGCTTAGGAGAATCGGGAGTAGGCAGGCTGGGTAGGTTGAGATCTCCGCATGCAGCCTAGAGTTCAAACCTTTCAAGGGTTTGCGGAACCCGTAATCCGACAGTAAAAACAAGGTAAAAGAGTTAGTACCATCCTATAGTTGACTGATGTCTTCTTAATTGTGCAAACAAAGATCTTCCTGTTATTCGTCGCAAGTTTCTTCATCCTAACAATCTTTCTGAGTTTCTTTACTTGACTGATATTCATGGACATCTCATTTCCCCATATGCAAAATGGGTCGAATAGTGGGTCTAAGCCTCTGACAGCAGGACCTACATGTGCAAGACCAAATTGTAAGAAACCTAAATATTAGAATGATTCCGCAACTGCACAATAATGTGCTATTAGCCAAAGGACCATGCTTGAACAAACCTCGATGGTAAACTGCACTGTCTCCCATTGTGTCCCTGCAACACACATAAGGAAGATCTTGATCAGGTTAACTGAGAGTTGTTATACTATCAGTAGAATATGTATTGAGTACAGCCAAATTCGATTTATTTCATATGCGTAACAATACAAAATTGTATCCACAGCAAATGAAAATAAAATTGTAGAACTGAACCAAAAAGTTAAATGGACAACAGACCAAATGAACCAAAATAGTTAACTGAGTACAACATTGCAGAATAGAAACATGTACTAGAAGATAAGACAGTTAACAAAACAAGGAATGCTTGAGAACACTAATATGGAATGTAGCAATTGTTGGACCAAACTGTTAACTAAACATTACATTTCAGAGGACCAAAGTGTTAACTGAACATTACATTTCAGAGGAGTAAACTGTAAACCGAGCATCAGATTGCATATTAACATTACAGAGGACAAATCACTAGAAGGCATTGGTGGTGGCCTCGAGAAAACAACATGAACTGTATTTTAAAGTAGACAACAACGTGGCGGTGTCGACGGTGGCCTCAAAGACGAGGTGCTCCTCCAAGATCTGGCATCGGCATGCATGGCAGCCATAGTGACCTCGTGCCCGCGTGCGGTCGCGATTTGCTTCTCCGCTGCCAGATGCTACTGAGCTCCATGTTATACTACGTCCAAAATGGATGTGGGCAGCGCTTAATTGGAGGAGGGGGACAATGATTTCGGTGGAAGGTGTCGCGCCGTCGGTCGGGGCATGTGGGATGGGAAAGGAGGAGGATGGTGTGGGTGGGGTGTGGATTACCTAACCATATCGACGAGGCCGCGCAGCAAGAAGAAGGGTCGGCGGCGAGGAGGCCACGCAGCAAGAAGAAGGTTCGGCAGCGAGGAGGCGATGCTGCAAGAAGAAGGTCGGCGGCAAGGAGGCAGCGCTGCAAGAAGAAGGGTCGCTGATGAGGAGGCAGCGCTGCAAGAAGAAGGGTTGCCGGCGAGGAGGCGGTGCTGCAAGAAGAAGGGTAGCCGGCGAGGAGGTGGAGTTGAAAGAAGAAGTGTCACCGGCGAGAAGGCTGAGCTGCCAGTAAGCAGCAATGAAGGTTTGAACTTGGAAAGCAAGGAGGAACAGTGGAAATGTAGCTTTTGATGGAAGGGAGGGGACAGGGAGGTGGCAAAAAAAAACTTATTTGGTGCCGCAAGAAATTAACGTGCAAGTGCGGTTCAAGCGGGGGCGATGGACTATAGACAACGAAGCTTCCTGCGTAAGCCAGAGAAGACGGTGCCTAAGATATTTTATATCACATCCCACACAATTCTTTCTAGTAAACTGTTTGTGGTATACCTGATTTTTTTATTATGTTTTGAAAGAGAAAATGGTGTTACGGAGGGAAAGGATGGTGTTTGAATTTCTAGAACATTTATGTAAAGTTAACATGCAACTAAATTAGTGTCGTGTTTAAATTTGGAATTATTCCGGGTTCATTTGGCATTTTTATGGACTAATTGAGTTTCTCGGCATTTAATGTGCATAATTGAAATTTGAACTACAAGCACATGCTCCAGTGCAACAAAGTTTGTTGAAAAATCACATGTGTGTCTTTGGGTGAATTTACAAGTCCCATATAATAAGTGGGAATGAAATTCAAACATCTGGGCGTCGTGGCTCGGTCGGGAACATTGAGAAACTTGGTTTTTAAATTCCTAGAAATTCAAAACTCGCCTGAAAATCATGAAAGTTGGAATGGTGTCATTACATGGCACCAACTTGTTGTGGTAAAAAAATTGCCGCATTTGGACAATTTTTTGGTATAAGCTTCATGCAAACCGAAGCTTCTCTCGAGAATACTCGTGGTTCCCGAGGGGGGACGTGTCACCTTTGTGTTCAAAACGGTATACGATGCCTCCCCCTGTGTTTTTTTACAGAGGCAACATAGAACTATATGAGTGTCGTGTTAAAATTTGGAATTATTCCGGGTTCGTTTGGACTTTCTTATACACTAATTAAATTTCTATTCATTTAATGTGCATAATTAAAATTTGAACTACAAGCACATGCTCCAGTGCACCAAAGTTGGTTGAAAAATCACATGTGTGTCCTTGGGTGAATTTCTAGTACCCTTGCAACAAATGGGAATGAAATTCAAACATCTGGGCGTCGTGGCTCGGCCGAAAAGATTGAGAAACATGGTTTTTTAATTCATGTAAATCCAAAACACACGTGAAAATCATGAAACTTGGCATGGTGTCATGACATGGCACCAACATGATGCGGTAATTTTTTTGGCCGAATTAGGAAGCTTTGGTATAAGCTTCTTGCAAACCGGAGCTTCTCTCAAGAAGGCTCGTGGTTCCGAGAGGAACGTGTCACCTCCGTGTGCGAAACGACATACGTACACTGCCTTCTCCCGCCTTAATTTTTTACATAGGCAGATTAGACCAAATAGAAGTATCGTGCTAAATTTTGGAATTATTCCGGGTTCGTTTGGCCTTTTTTATACATTAATTGAATTTCTAGTCATTTAATGTGCATAATTCAAATTTGAACTACAAGCACATGCTCTAGTGCACCAAAGTTGATTGAAAAATCACATGTGTGTCCTTGGGTGAATTTCTAGGTCCCATGCAAAAAATGGGAATGAAATTCAAATATCTGGCATCGTGGCTCGGCCGAAAAGATTGAGAAACTTGGTTTTTTAATTCATGTAAATCTAAAACACACCTGAAAATCATGAAACTTGGCATGGTGTCATGGACATGGCACCAACACGCTGCGGTAAATTTTTTGGCCGAATTGGGACAAGCGCTGGTATAAGCTTCTTGCAAACCGGGGCTTCCCTCAAGAAGGCTCGTGGTTCCGACAGGGAACGTTTCACCTCCGTGGGCAAAATGACATACGTACACTGCCTTCTCCTGCCTTAATTGTTTTACATAGGCAGATTAGACCAAATAGAAGTATCATGCTAAATTTTGGAATTATTCCGGGTTCGAATGGCCTTTTTATACATTAATTGAATTTTTGGGCATTTAATGTGCATAATTCAAATTTGAACTACAAGCACATGCTCTAGTGCAACAAAGTTGGTTGAAAAATCACATGTGTGTCCTTGGGTGAATTTCTAGGTCCCATGCAAGAAATGGGAATGAAATTCAATCATTTGGGCGTCGTGGCTCGGCCGGAAAGATTGAGAAACTTCATTTTTTTAATTCGTGTAAATCCAAAACACGCCTCAAAATCATGAAACTTGGCATGGTGTCCTGACATGGCACCAATATGTTGTGGTAATTTTTCTGTCCAATTTGCAAAGGCGTACACATTAACAATCAACAAAGTCATTTTGGAAGAAGTGTTGTCACGTTACAAATCGGAAACACAACTATTATTGGAACCGTGGGCGTTCTACTTACCAATTACGTGCCGCTGCGCGTCCCCTTTTTTATTGGCTAGGAGGTGTCGTCCGGGGTATCTATTTGAGTACGGCAGGCGTGCGATCAGACCTCTGCGCGTGCTCATCGGGAGCAGAGCCCTTTGACCTCTATCTGTCGCGCACCTCCCTCCCAACGTCTCCATTAATGGCGCCTGAGCCCCTGTTTCACGGCATGGCTATGTCTCACTAGACTGAGATTTAAGAGAGAAAAATGAAAATCTAAAAAGAAAGTTTTGCACGGATCTTGATGTAAGATCTGACGACCTATATAGCATCAACGGCAACTTATAGAAAGTGTGATGAATATAAGGACGATGACAGTGGATGATAATTTCCCTACATATTTAGGAACATAATTAAAAAAAGCCACATGCGGCAACGCCCGAAATACACAATGGCAAAAGAAGAAGGAAGACAACAATCTGGCTTGCTGATCTCTACTTTCTTGTTGCGTTGCTGCAAGACACGGGAACTAGTCTCCGCAATGAGTGGCGATGAGCTCTTTCATGTCCTCAATATGCTACTTGAGAGCATCCACGGATTCCTCCACCAGCCTTTTGCGCTTCATGCGCAGCACAACATTCTCGTCCATAAGTTCCTCGACGATGACTCTAGTCCTCTTCAACAAGGAAGTGGTCTCCTCCTGCTGCTCCGCACTTCCGACGATCTTCGCCCTCAGCAGGTCGCGCTCGGCCTGGAACTTCTCATTGCTCTCCCTTAGTTGCCGGATGATGCTGGTAGCCTATTCAAACGAGGCTTCAATGTCGTCCTACAGCCTCGCCCGACTAGAGATATGATCCATTTGGCTATGGACGATGGCATGCATGCGCCTGTAAAAGTCCGCGCCTGCCCGCGAGACATTTTCCCAGGCCGCCGCAGTGCGGGAGGACATCTTTGCTACTTCCGCGGCATGGCCGGACATCTCTGCTGCTTCCGCGGCGCGGCCGCTCCAGTCTGCTGCATCAACGGCGTGGCGGGACCTTTGTGCTGCCTCGGCGGCGCGGCGGGACATTTCGGCTGCTTTCATGGTGAGGCGACACATATCTTGTGCTTCTGCTTCCATGCTCACCTCTCCCTGGTGGCAATATCTCGACCGAGAACTCACGCTAGCCATGGCGGACGCAAGGGAACGATGATGAATGACTTGTTTGTTTTTGTGGATGAGGAGTTGAGGAGGAATGTGCAGTCATCTTGGAGTAGTAGTATTTATAACCGAGTACTAATACGCTCCTAAGTGGGAAACTGTTTAGGTTTTATTCGGTGTGAACAAGTTTGCAATTTGGAATGTGACGGAACACATGCTCAAAATTTATTGACAGTTCTATAATTTCTAAGTGTGGCACTATTCTCGGACGGCGTAACGTGGGCACGCTTTCTCGGCCGCGTACGTGGCATTTGCACCATAGGGTGCACCGCAATAGGCAATGTCAGAACACGTCTTGTTCCAAGAACCGTGCGCGCTCGTTATTACCATCGCGCATGCTTCTTTTATTTAGAATGTGTTCCGTCTAGCGCACACACGTTGATCTGTCTAACTGTTTTTGTTAGTTGTGGCTAATCGCAAACAGTTCATCCGTGCGAAGTGTATGCCATCAATCGCACACACCTTTGATCTGGCTGGCCATTTCTGTTCTGTTGCCTAATCGCAAATAGTTAATCCTTCTGAAGCGTATGCCCTCAATCGCACACACCTTTATCTAGCTGTCCGTTTTTGTTGTTCCGCCTCATCACAAACGGTTAATCCGATTGAAGTATATGTCATATATTGCACACGCCTTCATCTCGCTGCCTGTTTCCGTTCTTGTTCCTCATCGCAAACAGTTCATTGAACTAAACCGTATGCCCCTCATCGCACACGCAACTAAAATCTGAACCGTGTTTGATGCATCCGTCATCGCAAACATTTTTCACCTTTTTGATGGTTTTTTACACCACCATTTGCGATTATTGCATCGCACATAGCTTCGTCGAAGGGTCTCTGGTCGTAGTGTCGCGTTAGCAGCATCCTGCAGTAGTGCCTCTTTCGGCCCAGTTTCACGTTTGGCCATTTAAAGGCCCGAGTTGCACCTGGGCCTAATTTTGGTCCGTAGTTACTTTTGGCCACTTCACGACCCGTAGTCCTCGTTGATACATTCTAGCCCAAACTGCATATCGTCCTCTTAAAGGCCCCTGATAGTGTCGGGCCTAATTTTGGCATGTTGTACATCCGGCCTACTTCCAGCCCGTCATGTAATTGGGTCAGTCAGGGCCCAAAAACATTTCAGCCTGTTAATGGCCCGTCATACAAATGGGCCAATAATGGGCTGATGTATATTACAGCCTGCTGCCGGCCCGTGATTTGTTCGCCATAATTAAGGTTCAATCTAGATCTCAGCCTGTTAAAAGCATATTTAATTTTCGAGCCCAATCAAGGCAAGCGGATTACTTGGTCTGTTAAAGGCCCAAAACTAATAGTGGGCCAGATTAAGTCTAGACGTAACTAATGGCCCAATATGATTGTAGGACCACAGTTTGGCCCATACTACAACGTATAAGCATGAATGGTGAGTGTACTGTCAATTTATACCATTTCAGATTGGTAAATAGAGAGACTTGATTTAAATAACATTAATATAACATGGCATTGTTCATAGTTAAGACATAACAGGATATGACATTGTGCTAGAGTTGGTAGTTTCCCCACACCACTTGATTACAGATCAAGAACAAAAGCATACATGCAGCGCTAAAGAAGATAACTTGATATGTTTAGTTTAATTTACATAGTATGAATAAGGAACTAGGTTTTACGATTAAAGACTGAAATTGAGAAGGACAAACATATGTTTATGTACTTCTTCGTCATAAACTTTGAACAAGCAATTTGACATGGACGACAAGAGTAAACAACATTTGCACTCATAGCTATCCACAAATACACAACAAAGTTTGAAGGCTCGAGGAGGACAAACTTACATTAGTTGTGAAGACCGGCTCTATAAAGCCCTTGTACATATTCATGTGGGGCAATTCAAGAAGTTTACCGCGGAGTCTTATTCAAGAGCATTGACTTTATTCTACATTTTGTTAAGAGTAAGTATAGATGTGAAAACATAGGAACAAATGGCGATTATTTAACCTAAGATGCAGAGTAAAAATGTAAATACAGCATATAGGCAAAAGGCACTGACAAGAGCAATGCAGAGCTAAACTTCTTCACTAGCATTGGTTTTATTCAATATTTTGGCAAGAGTAAATATAGATCTGATGTGTAGAAAATGGAGGGCAGCCGAAAATAAGTTGCAAAGTGTACATGAAGAACTAGCTGACAATATAAGTACAGTGATGGAGGACAGCAGATAATTACAAGAACAATGCAGAACTAAATTTCTTCATAAGCATTGGGTTTATTCTACATTAATGTAAGCATTAATATAAATCTGATAATTTGGAGCGAATAGTGGATAAGCAAGCTATAATGCACAAAGAAGTCACATAATCCACCAGGTATGAATGTAAGTACGACGATAGGACAATAGGTACTAAAAAGAGCAAAGCAGCGACAAGCATAGTTGCGGTATCCTAGGTTTCACGGTGCTGGTTCTATCGCCAATATAAGTGGTGTGTTATCTGATTTCTATGGTACCACCACCTTTTTCAAGGACTTTGCTTGTAATCCTTCAGGTTCTGCAATCACCCTCTTCCTTTTGTATGTCTGAAACACAAGAACAATATTTGAATGGAAAAACATAGTATGATGACAAATGGAATAGGTATTTATAATGGATGGGCATGGCATCTTCACATATATCATGAGTAAACTAAGCAGATGGCAGTGCAACAAAGCAAAAGAAATGCAAGACACCTTATGCAAGATACATGCAACCAATAAAACCTTGCCAGATTAGAACAGGCACCTTATTGGGTGAACAAGATAGGTCATCTGTCTTTGATTCCTTGAGCTCAGAATAGTCAATAGGATCATATTCTGAATACGAATCTATAGGTTGGGAGTGTGTGGGTTTCGTTGCATCCACAGTGGACCTCAATCCCTTGATGCCAAGTTTGTTACCCATTGAACTGTTCTGCATTATTATTCTGATGTGCGGATTCTTATATTCATTGTGATTACGTACAATATCTAAGAAGCATGAAAACATAAAATAGTAGTGAGATTATCTGTGTAATGCAGAGGATATTCTAATATAATAGGAACTCCCTGTAAACCCTTGTGTGCTATCACTGGATTCTGATGAGAGAGCCCATGTGTGCTGTAATATGGTGAGTAGATTAATATAATCTGGCACAACTACACAAAAAATAGGCTCCCTATTGGGAGCTCCAGATGTAAGGATAGTTGGCAGATGATAGGTGCATAATATACCGTATAAAATTTTTATAGCCAAACCATTATAACGAGAGCGCACAGCCACTCGGCAGATCGTAGTGTAGATAAAAGGGGTACACCATAACCACCATAATAAATCGGGAAAGCGGAACTGGCTGGAAAATACGGGGTTGTATTGGCGCTACTAATATGCAGCCTATTGATCACCTACAAGCCAACTCTATTCATTTGAAGGCACACTGATGTTACTATCAGTCTAGTCCATCAAAAACTGCGTGACTCCCACCATTTCTGGGATATTATGGCAGACCAACTCGAAGTGCTGAAATCATGTAGCAGAAGCGGCCCAATAGAGCTGTCGACTAAAGATGTCCATGCTCCCCTACCTGACAAGGAACATACTGTACTTACTAAAGAAGAACAAAAGAGGAACATGTTAAAGAATATAAGGGGAAGCATATTACTGAGATTCCCCTTCTTTCTATACAATGTTGGTTGCCCACCCATGATGAATCAGAGCGCCCAAAGAAATGCCATTCCGTGATGTCTCTTTATATGTGGCCACATGCATTTGTAAACTCAAGTGGGAGCATTAGCTAACCAATTAAATGTGTGTCTGTTAGCTAATGTTAGTATCATATCGTGTTCGTATTTGAATAAACTTAGGATGTACGATTGGTGTGTTATTTAGCTTTAAAGGCTGGACTGCTGCTAGTAGGACATGAAGCACCTACGCAGATCATAGTGTAGATATAACGGGAAAACCCTAAGCATCAGGAGTAAAATCGGGAAAGTGGAACTTGCTGGAAAATATGTGCTAGTATTGTCAGTACGGCTAGAAAGGCTTCGGATACCAACTCTCTACAACTGAAGGCATAGTACTGTTACTATCAGTCTAACACTCAAACGCGACACATACGACCCAATACGAAGAGTTGAAAGCGTCCATGACAAGCGACATGAAGACCAACACGAAGAGTTGAAAGCGACCATGACAAGCGATTGAATAGACATGTACACTTCAAATGTCCCTGCTCCTCTTCACTATGAAGAACATATTGTACTACTATTAAACTCCCTCTGTTCCTAAATACAAGTCTTTGTAGAGATTCCACTATGGATCACATACGGATGTATATAGATACATTTTAGAGTGTCAATTCACTCATTTTGCTTCGTATGTAGTCCACGGAGGAATCTCTACAAAGACTTATATTTAGGTACGGAGAGAGTACTTACAAAAGAAAAACAGAAGACGAGCATGCTAAAGAAGAGCAAGCAGATTTTGGATAATAAAATGTTGGTTTCCCACACATCATGAACCAGAGCGCATAAAGAACGCAACTCCCTGCCATCCCTCCATATGTGGCGCATGTGCTTTTTGAAAGTAAAGTAGGAACATTCACTACTAGGGAAAACCCAAGTAGTAGCACGGGTTTTGAGGCTATCAGCAGCGCGGGCAGTCACGCTACTACTACGGCGCTACAGCTAACTGTTAGTAGTAGCGCGGTCAGCACCCGCGCTACTACTGTTGAGTATATTAGCAGTGCTTTTCGCGAACGCGCTACTATTAGTTAGCTGTAGTGCTTTCCTAGCCCCTCGCTACTGCTATATCTTTCATCATTTTCCCCCGCTTCCTACACCGTTTTGTTTCGGTTTCAATAAAATGCAATTTCCAGATACTAGGTACTACCATATACTAGTACTCCCCCTGTTCCAAATTACTTTGTCGTGGTTTTAGTTCAAACCACGATGAGTAATTTGGAATGAAGGGAGTACTAGATAACAATTTCATGTATAGTGAACTTGCATACTCAAGCAGTACAAGGTCATATCGATGACGATCATCATATGTAGTTCTAGATGATATCGACGACGATCATCATATGTAGTTCTAGATGATATCAATGACAATCATCATATGTAGTTCTAGATGATATAGCCACACACACACATATATAGTTCTAGATGATATCAAAGACGATCATCATCCTCAAGCCTGGGCGATGGTGCTCCCGATAGTAATTAGGATGGCCTGTCCAAGAAGAAGATTCTTGCCATCAAGGAATTTCTTCCACCCAACCGAGTTTAAGTGTGTGCAACCGTCCGTGTCCACGCGGTAGTCCAGCCGAGCCATCTTCATCAGGCTCAATACCGTAACTCATAGATAGGCTCTTTGCCAATTTCTGAATAAGAAAAACATATCAATTAATAAATAGCCTCGCACATACTCTTGCACATAAGTATATATGGATTATCTACACTATTAATTGGTCCTTAGATTCTACACTAATAAGCATGTGATCGAACTATACACTAAAGCATATCATCGACTAGATTCCACACAACATACTATATCATTGGACTCTACACTAAGCATATCATCGGATAATTTGCATTTGTAAGTATAACATACCATATCATCTCAATCGACCATGGTACTTGTCAGGCGGGTCACGAATGGTACCCCGACAAAGTCAGCACGTGGCAGAATTATGTCCCATAGGTTGCACACCTCCTCCTCTCTCAGCCTCATTCTTTGAGCAACGATGGATTCTTGAAGCGGGTCCTCATCATCTTCATCAAGTGGGTCCTCATTATCTTCATCATCTTTGTCATCTTCGTCATCTTCATCATCTTCCACCAGGTTGATATAAATGACAGCCAGCTTGGGTCTTTCTGCACCGAAGGAGAAGCTGATCAACTCACCACCAGTAACACGCATGCGGGCGAGGAAACGGGCCAATCCATCTCCTCCAATCTGCAAATTAGTTCATCCTTTCTCGACCTCCATAGTGTACGCCCCCCCAGGAGCCTCAAATGTCACAGTGTCTCCTATCAGCTTGTTGAATTTCAACCTCACATTGCATGGGACGATCTGTGTAAAGAAAGCAAAATGACACAATGCAGTAATGTCAATACTAAAAATAAAATAGTTGTTACATTTCATATAATTTGTGACCGCCGCATGACAAAAACTCGGCTGGAAGTACATGCCGAACAGCTTGCCAGTTCCAAGGCTGCTGGGGTACCTTGACTTGCACAATCGACATGGTGCTGGTGGTGGTGGCGCCATTTTCCTAAAGCAATATGCAGAGTGCCAAATCTTCAGAGCTATCTTCAGAGCTACCAACTAGCATACTAAATCAACTAAATCATAATGTTATATAAATCAACTAAATCAACTAGCCTATTAAATCAACTTGCCTACTAAACCAACTAAATCAAAATGTTCTATAAATCAACTAAATCAACTAGCCTACTAGATCAACTTGCCTACTAAATCAACAAAATCAGAATGTTCTAAATCAACTAAATCAACTAGCCTACCAGATCAACCTGCCTACTAAATCAACAAAATCAAAATGTTCTAAATCAACTAAATCAACTAGCCTACTAGATCAACCTTCCTACTAAATCAACAAAATCAAAATGTTCTAAATCAACTAAATCAACTAGCCTACTAAATCAACTAAATCATATGAACTAAATCAAAATGTTGCATATGAACTATCCTACTAAATCAAAATGTAGTAGGTATGAGGGGTTGTGGATGGAGGAGGGAGGAGGGAGAAGGAGGGGCGACTGGAGGAGGGAGGAGAGAGTAGGACGGAGGAGGAAGGGCGGAGCGAGGAGGGGCCGGCCGGCGCGGCGAGTCGAGGGAGGACGGAGGAGGAGGGCGGTATCGAGTCCAGCAAGGAGGAGGAGGTGACGGCAGCACAGAGGGAGGAGTGGTAGGCGACGGCGGCCGGTGGGGGAGGACCTGCGCGGGGGGGGAGTTGAAGGGGAGGTCGAGTAAGTGTGAGTGTGAGTGTGTGGATATGATAGAGGAGAGGGTGGGTGGTGGGAGGTAGCTAGTTTTAGCAGAAGCACGGTATAGGTAAATGCGCTACTGCTAAACTACCTAGCAGTAGCGCCCTTCTAATTAATGCGCTGCTGCTATAACTAGCTTTGCGGCAGGGTCATGGGAATAGCAGCAGTAGCGTGCCTTACTGGGGGCGCGCTATTGCTACTTTTATTTCAGCAGCGCGTTGTGGTGGAACACGCTACTGATAAATTGCAGCAGCGCCTTGTTTTAAAACTCGCTGCTGGTAAGATCCTGTGTATAGGCTTTTCCCTAGTAGTGATTAGCTGACCAATTAAACATTCTCTGTTTTAGTACATGTCAACATCATATCAGATTCGTATTTGAGCAAATAAGTTTGGAATTATGAGTGGCATGTTGTTTAGCTTGATGGTTTGAGGAGCACTACTTGCACGTATGTCCTCACCTACGATGATGGTACTGAATATATGTGAATGTCTACATGCAAGTCGTTTGACTTTCATCATTTGGGTCAGTCGACCATCTCAGGCCGTTGGATGAAGATCCTACATCTGCTAACCCTTCTTCTTCTTCCTCGCATGTTATTCTACCCGTACAGACCATCGCACGAGCTGCCGGCCGAACCACCAGCCCCCGCCCTCCCCTGAACCGCCCATCACCTATGATCTTCTGCTGCCCTCGGCCATCTCTCTAGCTAACCCCACCCCCACCCGCGTCGACTTTTGCCTCCGGCGAGGCCCCACCATAGCCCGATGACAGCCCCCCACAAACACTGTCCCCACTTGAAATCCCTAAGATAGATAATGGGGCAGCCCTCCACCAAGCCCCTTCCTTCCCTCCGGCTAACTCTCAAAAATGGTCTGACCGCAATTTGAAGTTCAGTCGACTGTCATTTAAGCTAATGTGGAATATAAAAGGGGAAAACCATAAGCATTGCGAGTATAGTGGTGAGCGTGCCATGGCGGATCTGAAGGTGCAAACTGGATAAAGGCAACTTCGCAACCAATGTTTGGTTTCAACTAACAAGTAAGATTCTAAGTGATGGAAAAGAAATCACAGTAAAGCAGTGGTGATATATTTTCTTGCTGAGATAAATAACTTGAGCAAATACGAAAGAGTACCGCCTCTGGTGTGCCGTCGTGTAAGCATCTGCTGAGGCGTTTAGGGTTCTGCGGTAGCAATGGCTGTCGGTGGCGTAGAAGTAGATCTAGGAGGGCAGACGGTGGCGGCGAGGGAAATACCCTGGCGCGGTGGACGAGATGGTCATAGGAGCGGCCTCGGCAAGGTGGATAACCGGACGGATGAAGCGAGAGGACGCGATGCAAGGATCCTAGTCTGAAGCCGTGCATGAGAGAGGTCGATCTCTTGTAATGGACGATGGCTTCGGGGTTTCAGCTCCAGCATGGTGGACGAGGACGACGGTGGATAGGGTGGTGAACAGATGAGATTGGGGTGGAGAGGGTGTTTTGGTGCCCATGGAGTGCGAATGGGGAAATGGAGGGAGAGAGGTAGGGGGAACCATGTCTTCGGGGCGCGCTGGTCTCAAATGCAAGGAAATTTACAAATTTAGCCCCTATTTAAAATTTCCTACATCACAGCAATATTAGTCGGTTGGGGATAGGACGGTAATCTCGCATACACCAAATATTTGCCAACGGAAATTTCGGCTGAGGAGAGTTTGTTTTGGCGCCCACCGTGTATGAATCCGGGGAAGTGAGAGGTGGAGGCGGTTATGTCATATTTTAGTGAAATTACAAGCCTACCCCTGTCAAAACCTATAGAAATCGAGCTGATAGGCTTTGCGTGTCAGGGATAGGCAGTAATTTCCATCTCGCAGAGTTTCCCTGCTTTGTTCAAAATTTTGAAGAGAAAGAGTGCATGTTTACCGTGCCAACTCAATTAGAATCCATTTTGTATTATTATTTTTCAGGCAGGATCCATTTTGTATTCGAATACAAATCTACTCCCTCCGTTCCTAAATATTTGTCTTTCTAGAGATTTCAACAAGTGACTACATACAGAGCAAAATGAGTGAATCTACACACTAAAATATGTCTATATATGTCCGTATGTGGTACTCCAATTGAAATCTCTAAAAAGACAAATATTTAGGACCCGATGGAGTATATATATTATTTTTTAAATATACTTTCAAAAGCACATCAAAGAATTCTGCTCCCTTATATATAAAATGTGATTTATAAATGCAATGATCTCAAAATCATAAGGTTGAATTGAAATTTTCTAAACCAAATTATGTTCACTTTAAATTCAAAATTTTGAAACCAGATTATGTTTAGCTCAAATGTATGGATCGGTAATATCAATATATTAAATAACATACGCGCGCGCAAATTCAAATTAGTATGCATGTATGATAGCTCAATTTGGTTCCAGTATGAATTACATGTACCATCATTTAGAATTCAAATTTTTGAATCCCTTTTATGTTGACATCTTCTATACACACAACTAAATATTTGAATCTTGTTTCATGCCCATCTCTCTGTAGGTCTCTCTCGTGTGCTCCTTCATGTAGCTATCACTCTCCTTTCTTCATCTCACCCGGACGCTCACTACATGCTTCTCCCTTTTTTGCAAGCACAGTCTCTTGCCATCTCCCTCGAGAAGTGTCACACTCTCTCTATCTTCATAGATTACACGGTTTTCATTATCTCTCACGTCTATATCGTTCTCTGGTATTACTATAGCTACCTAAGCTTTCTTTTTCACCGCCGCACACACACACACTCACTTGTCTTTCACTTTTCCTTTCTCTCCAGGGTTCTCTCACGCACCCTATATCTTTCTATATACGACTTCTACCACTAAAATTACCTCCCACACACACTGTTTGTTGGGGTCTCCTTTCCGTCTTCATCTCCGTTCCAAAACTGACATTATTCATTTGTTTACCGACTACAAACTCTCCCCCCCCCCTCTCTCTCTCCCTCTCTCTCACACATACACACACAACTCCTGCTTTGGATCTCCCTACCGACTATCGCCTCTCTCAGTCACACACACACACACACGCAAAACACTCGCTTTCGCACACCTGACTCGTATCTCTCTCACAAACATTGATCGACCAGCCTCTAGATAGGTTTATCCATCTACCGCACATTTTGCTCCTTGTATCTATGTAGATATTTCGTCCCTTCTTGAGGACACGCCCTATCAGTTGTGCACACGCACACTATCACATCATTTTATGGTAATACCTCTCACACTCCGTGTCTTTGTCACACACTCTCTCTCTTTCCTCCTCCTCTCTCCCTCTTTCTCTCACACACACATGGGCTTTTTGCAAGAATCTCTGCTACCTCTTGAGCACTGCGTTGGTTTTTTCCTAGAAGAGGAAAGGGTGATGCAGCAAAGTAGCGTAAGTATTTCCCTCAGTTTTGAGAACCAAGGTATCAATCCAGTAGGAGGCTCCTCAAAAGTCCCACGCACCTACACAAACAAACAAGAACCTCCCAACCAACATGATAAAGGGCTTGTCAATCCCTTCACGGTAACTTGCGAAAGTGAGATCTGATAGATATAATAAGATAAGATAAATATTTTTGGTATTTTTATGATATAGATTGGAAAATAAAAGATGCAAATAAAAGTAGATGGAAAACTTATATGATAAAAGATAGACCCGGGGGCCATAGATTTCACTAGTGGCTTCTATCAAGATAGCATAAGTATTACGATGGGTGAATAAATTACTGTCGAGCAATTGATAGAAAAGCGCATAGTTATGAGATTATCTAGGCATGATCATGTACATAGGCATCACGTACGTGACAAAGTAGACCGAAATGATTCTGAATCTACTGCTATTACTCCACACATCGACCGACTCCTGCCTGCATCTAGAGTATTAAGTTCATAAGAACAGAGTAATGCATTAAGAAAGATGACATGATGTAGAGGGATAAACTCATGCAATATGACATAAACCCCATCTTTTTATCCTCGATGGCAACAATACAATACGTGCCTTGCTGCCCCTGTTGTCACTGGGAAAGGACACCGCAAGATTGAACCCAAAGTTAAGCACTTCTCCCATTGCAAGAAAGATCAATCTAGTAGGCCAAACCAAACTGATAATTCGAAGAGACTTGCAAAGATAACCAATCATACATAAAAGAATTCAGAGGAGATTCAAATATTTCTCATAGATAAACTTGATCATAAACCCACAATTCATCGGATCCTCACAAACACACCGCAAAAAGAGTTACATCGAATAGAACTTGGAGACGTATAATAGCATGGAACAATCAAAAATTATAATAGCATGAGCCATTTTAAAAAATTATAATAGCACCGGAAAAAGAGTTCCATGGAATAAACCTGTTAACCAACGTATGCTATTTGATTGTTCCATGCTATAATTTTTTCAACTCTCACACAATACATGAGCGTGAGCCATGGATATAGCACTATGGGTGGAATAGAATATGATGATGGAGGTTGTGTGGAGAAGACAAAAAAAGAAGAAAGTCTCATGTTAACGAGGCTAATCGACGGGCTATGGAGATGCCCATCAATTGATGTCAGCATGAGGAGTAGGGATTGCCATGCAACGGATGCACTAGAGCTATAAATGTATGAAAGCTCAACAAAAGAAACTAGTGGGTGTGCATCCAACTTGCTTGCTCACGAAGACCTAGGGCATTTGAGGAAGCCCATCGTTGGAATATACAAGCCAAGTTCTATAATGAAAAAATCCCACTAGTATATGAATGTGACAACAAATTAGACTCTCCATATGAAGAACGTGGTGCTACTTTGAAGCACAAGTGTAGAAAAAGATAGTAGCATTGTTCCCTTTTTTTGGGCCTTTCTTTTTTTATTTGGCCGTTCTCTTCTTTTTTTGGCCTTTCTTTTTTTATATTTGGCCGCAAAATGCTCTAATAATGATGATCATCACACTTTTATTTTTTTCAACTCATGAGTTACAACTCAAAACTAGAACAAGATATGACTCTATATGAATGCCTCCAGCGGAGTACCAGGATGGGCAATGAATCAAGAGTGACATGTATGAAAAATTATGAAGGTGGCTTAGCCACAATACGATGTCAACTACATGATCATGCAAGGCAATATGACCATGATGATGTGTGTCATGATGAACGGAACCGTGGAAAGTTGCATGGCAATATATCTCGGAATGGCTATGGAAATGCCATAATAGGTAGGTATGGTGGCTGTTTTGAGGAAGATATAAGGAGGTTTATGTGTGATAGAGCGTATCGTATCACGGGGTTTGGATGCACCGGCGAAGTTTGCACCAACTCTCAAGGTGAGAAAGGGCAATGCACGGTACCGAAGAGGCTAGCAATGATGGAAAGGTGAAAGTGTGTATAATCCATGGACTTAGCATTAGTCATAAAGGACTCATATACTTATTGCAAAAATCTACAAGTCATCAAAAACCAAGCACTACACGCATGCTCCTAGGGCAATAGATTGGTAGGAAAAGACCATCGCTCGTCCCCGACGCCACTCATAAGGATGACAATCTAAGAACACCTCATGTTTCAAATTTGTTACACAACGGTTACCATACCTGCATGCTACGGGACTTGCCAACTTCAACATAAGCATTCTTTAAATTCACAATTACCCAGCTAGCATGACTCTAATATCACCACCTCCATATATCAAAACAATTATCAAGTATCAAATTGATCATGGCATCCAATTCACTTCCTATGATAGTTTTTATTATACCCAACTTCGATTCCCATCATTCCAGGACCAATTTTATAACCATAGAAAATACCATGCTGTTCTAAAAGACTCTCAAAATAATATAAGTGAAGCATGAGAGGTCAACAATTTCTACAAAATTAAACCACCGTCGTGCTCTAAAAGGTATAAGTGAAGCACTAGAGCAAAACTTTCTAGCTCAAAAGGTATAAGTGAAGCACATAGAGTATTCTAATAAATTCCAAATCAAGTGGGTTTCTCCCAAAATGTGTTACAGCAAGGATGATTGTGGTAATCTAAAAATCAAAGACTCATATCATACAAGACGCTCCAAGCAAAACACATGTCATGTGGCGAATAAAAATATAGCTCCAAGTAAAGTTACCAATAGATGAAGACGAAAGAGGGGATGCCTTCCGGGGAATCCCCAAGCTTAGGCTTTTGGTTATCCTTGAATATCTTGGGGTGACATGGGCATCCCCAAGCTTAGGCTCTTGCCACTCCTTATTCCATAGTCCATCAAATCTTTACCCAAAACTTGAAAACTTCACAACACAAAACTCAACAGGAAATCTCATAACCTCCGTTAGTGCAAGAAAGAAAAACCACCACATAAGATACTATAACATTTTCTTGGTACGACAACTTATGGAGAGATATAGGGAGCAAAAGAAGGACTTGCATATGGTGTTCATTGACTTGGAGAAGGCCTATGATAAGATACCGTGGAATGTCATGTGGTGGGCCTTGGAGAAACACAAAGTCCCAGCAAAGTACATTACCCTCATTAAGGACATGTACGATAATGTTGTGACAAGTGTTCGAACAAGTGATGTCGACACCGATGACTTCCCGATTAAGATAGGACTGCATCAGGGGTCAGCTTTGAGCCCTTATCTTTTTGCATTGGTGATGGATGAGGTCACAAGGGATATACAAGGAGATATCCCATGGTGTATGCTCTTTGTGGATGATGTGGTGCTAGTTGACGATAGTCGGACAGGGGTAAATAGGAAGTTAGAGTTATGGAGACAAACCTTGGAATCGAAAGGGTTTAGGCTTAGTAGAACTAAAACCGAGTACATGATGTGTGGTTTGAGTACTACTAGGTGTGAGGAGGAGGAGGTTAGCCTTGATGGCCAGGTGGTACCTCGGAAGGACAGCTTTCGGTATTTGGGGTCAATGTTGCAGGAGGATGGGGGTATTGATGAAGATGTGAACCATCGAATCAAAGCTGGATGGATGAAGTGGCGCCAAGCTTCTGGCATTCTCTGTGACAAGAGAGTGCCACAAAAGCTAAAAGGAAAGTTCTACAGGACGGCGGTTCGACCCGCAATGTTGTATGGCGTCGAGTGTTGGCCGACTAAAAGGCGACATGTTCAACAGTTAGGTGTGGCGGAGATGCGTATGTTGAGATGGATGTGTGGCCACACAAGGAAAGATCGAGTCTGGAATGATGATATACGAGATAGAGTTGGGGTAGCACCAATTGAGGAGAAGCTTGTCCAACATCGTCTGAGATGGTTTGGGCATATTCAGCGCAGGCCTCCAGAAGCTCCAGTGCATAGCGGACGGCTAAAGCGTGCGAAGAATGTCAAGAGAGGGAGGGGTCGACCGAATTTGACATGGGAGGAGTCTGTTAAGAGAGACATGAAGGATTGGAGTATCGACAAAGAGCTAGCTATGGACAGGGGTGCGTGGAAGCTTGCTATCCATGTCCCAGAGCCATGAGTTGGTTGCGAGATCTTATGGGTTTCACCTCTAGCCTACCCCAACTTGTTTGGGACTAAAGGCTTTGTTGTTGTTGTTGTATTGGTGTTAAACCTACTGTATTCCAACTTCTCTATGGTTCATACCCCCCGATACTAGCCATAGATGCATCAAAATAAGCAAACAACACACGAAAAACATGATCTGTCAAAAACAGAACAGTCTGTAGCAATCTATAACTTTAGAATACTTCTGGAACTCTAAAAATCCTACAAAAATAGCAGTCCTGGGAAATTTGTCTATTGATCTACAGAAAAATGAACCAACGCAAAATCACATTTCTATGATTTACTAAAATTATTTTCATGAGAGCAAAAGTTTCTGTTTTTCAGCAAATCAAATTAACTATCACCGTAGGTTATCCTATAGGTTCTACTTGGCACAAACACTAATTAAACATGAAAACATATCTAAACATAACATAGATGAAATATTTATTACTAAACAGAAGCAAAAAGTAAGAAACTAAAATAAAATTGGGTTGCCTCCCAACAAGCACTATCGTTTAATGCCCCTAGCTAGGCATAAAAGCGAGGATAGATCTAAGTAGTGCCATCTTTGGCATTCAATTCATAAGTAGCTCGCATGATAGATTCATAAGGTAATTTAACTTTCTTTCTAGGGAAGTGTTCCATGCTTTTCCTTCATGGAAATTGGAATCTAATACTCCCTTCCTTCATATCAATAATTGCACCAACCGTTCTAAGGAAAGGTCTACCAAGAATTATAGGACATGAAAGATTGCAATCTATATCAAGAACAATAAAATCTACGGACACATAATTACTATTTGCAACAATAAGAACATCATTTATCCTTCCCATAGGTTTCTTAATGGTGGAATCCGCAACGTGCAAGTTTAAAGAGCAATCATCAAAATCATGGAAACCTAGCACATCACATAAAGTTTTCGGAATCATGGAAACACTAGCACCCAAATCACATAAAGCATAACACTCATGATCTTTAATTTTAATCTTTATAGTAGGTTCCCACTCATCATAAAGTTTTCTAGGTATAGAAACTTCCAAATTAAGTTTTTCTTCATAAGATTGCATCAAGGCATCAACAATATGTTTGGTAAAAGCTTTATTTTGACTATAAGCATGAGGAGAATTCAACACGGAGTGCAACAAGGAAATACAATCTATTAAAGAACAATTATCATAATTAAATTCCTTGAAATCCATAGTGGGTTCAATGCTATGTAAAGTCTTGACTTCTCCAATCCCACTTTTACCAAATTTACCATCAAGATCTAAAAACTTCGAATCATTGGGACGCCTCTTAACTAAAGTTGATTCATCTCCAGTCCTATCATTATCAAAATTCATATTGCAAATCAAAGATTTAATGGGGGACACATCAATAACTTTTAGATCTTCATCATTATTTTCCCCTAACCCTTCAGGTTTGGCAGCCATCTTTGTGACGCCCAGATATTTAAGCTACAGTAATCTCCTGCTAATGATGCCAGGTCATCATTCTTACGGTTACTAATCCTCATTTGATTCGAATCATAATTCAAATTAAAGTCCAAAATTCAAGTTTGTCAAACATGCAAAATAAAATGTTCAAAGTGTGGCAAATAATCCCTGGATATTTGTCATGTTGAAACCAACCTCTTTTGGATTCCCAAAATGCCCCTAGGAATTAATTAAGTGGATCAACAGCAAAATAATTGCCCTTTTCAATTTCTAGAAATAGATAAATAATTCCACATGGCTTGAAACTTTTTGTGCAGCTCTGGTATGTTACTAAGTATTTATGTACAAAGTCTGGACTAGTACAAACATCATCTGACATCTAAATTAATTACAAAACCGGAGCTAAATAAGTTCGTAGAAAAAGAATAAATGGGGAAAGTCCCTTGTGCACGTGGCCCATCTTCTTCCCTGTTCCAGGCCCAGCCCACATAGATTGCCTTCAACCTGTAGCAGGGAGGCTGCGTGGAGCACATCCACGGACGCCATGGCGCCGTGGCGCGCATCCACGACTACTCCCCTCGTTTGCCCCTCTTCCTCTCTGTTTCGTTCGCCCGAGCGCGGTCGTCGACGCGCCGCCGTCGATCCTGCGGCCATCGGCCTCCCCTTGCCGCACCAAGGTGTCCAGAAGCCTCCTCACGGTCATCTCCTTCATCCCCAACAAAGAAATCGAGCCAAGCCGCACCGTACGCTCGGGATCGAGCCGGTTTTTCCGCCACGGCCGCGGCATCTCGCCGTCGATCTCCACCACCGGTGCCTCCCGGCCTCGCCGAGCTCGTCCACGGCCTCCCCGGGGTGAGCCTCCGCCTATTCCCCCTTTCTTCCCCTCTCCCCGACGCCGTATGTCGCCGCCCCGCGCCGCCAAGCTCCGGTCGTTGGCCACGGTCCGCGCCCGCGCCTTGCGCCACGGCGCACCATACGCGCCCGGCCGTGTCCGGTTGCGCGTTTGCCGACCGCTGGCCGCACCCTACCGCTCGCGACGTCGTGTATTGCGCCCGCAGTCGCCCTTGCCTGTGCACGCCTGCAACTGCTGTTGCTCGCGACCGCTGCCTGCCGCTGAAGCTCTGCTCCTTACTGCTGCTCCTCTTGCTAGCTACGCTCCTGCTCCTCGTGCTAGTTGCTGCTGCTACCTTGCTATCGCTGCCCTGCTATAGCTGTTGCTGCTACTGATGGGCACGGCCACGGCCATGGCCGTGGGTGTGGGTGTGTGTTGTGTGTGCGTGCGTGTGCAATTAGCTTAGGGACTAGCTACTAGTTAATTTAACTACTAGCCTATGACAAGTGGACCCCTAGACTAATTAATCTTAACTAGAATATTTTAGTTGCTGCCTTTGACATGTGGGCCACACCCACCCCATTTGACCAGTCCAGTTGACTTGGTCAACTCGATTTAAAATAAATAAATAAATTCCAGAAATGTTTAAAATCTTTAGAAATCATAGAAAATAAACCGTAGTTCGGATGAAAAACTTTTCTACATGAAAGTTGCTCAGAACGACGAGACGAATCCGAATACGCGGCCCGTTCATCCGCCACACGTCCCTAGCATAGCAAACGATGAACTTTTTCCCTCCGGTTCATCTGTCTGACAGACGTCCGGAACCGGGAAAACTTTCCCGGATGTTTCCCCCCTTCACAGTATCGCCTAACGCTACGTTAGATCACCTCTAGCCCCGCTTATTGTCTTGTTATGCTTATGTTTGCGTGTATTTACTGTTTCTTCCCTCTCTTCTTCTCCGGTAGACCCCGAGACCACTGCTGATGCCCCTGTGATCGACTACGTCGACGATGACCCCTCCTTGTCTGAGCAACCAGGCAAGCCCCCCTCCCTTTGATCATCCCGATATCGCCCATTCTATACTCATGCTCGCATTAGATTTTGCTACTGTTATTGTTTGCTCCTATTCTGATGCATAGCCTTCTTTTGTAACCTGCTCATTGTACCTTACTTGCTTATCCTAAACTGCTTAGTATAGGTTGGTTAGCGATCCATCAGTGACCCCCACCTTGTCCTTGTTGTTCCTGCTTCATCATCAACGACTCGATCAGCGTGATCGACGACCAGAGCACGACACCTCAGATCACATCACGCTCCTTTTGTTGCTCGACTCTGTAGAGCTACTATCGAGTGCCGAGGGTGATCCCTCATAACGCACTCCTGGTAATAATTCTATAGTGTAGCTATTTGGTCGTGGTCATCGAGGGTGATTTCCTCTTTCACCATTCTCGATACGGCTCTGTCGTTCAACACCTCAAGTGTGAACCTCGAGGGTGGTCCCTCTTACGTTCACCTTGACGATTACATTGAGTGGAATCCTCCGTGGGTGATTCCTCGGGTTTCCCCCTTGATGTTTGGACACACGGTTACAATGAATTTACTTGAGACCTTGGTGAAAGTCGGGCGGGCCCGGAGAGCACCCACAAGATGGTTACGTGGCACGGCCGGGCATTCTAGGCCCTTATCGTAAGTCCACGATACGAGCGACGGGGTCACATTCGATCGTGAGTCTCTGCTCGTCTCCGCAAGCTAATAATACACTATGGTTTGGGTATTTGTTCTGAGTTGGCCTTTGGCCTTTACGCACTAACCACCACGCGACAATAGTTATGGGCCTCGACGTCGCAGTATCAGCCGAAGCTTTGTCAGACGTCAAGTTCAGCATTGTGGCCGGGCCGGATCGTGCCATCCACTTCACGGGTGGTGCTGGTATCCCCTTGCGCACAACGACCCGGAGTGCAATGGGCGATGGGCCCAGACCCCGGAGTGCTTAGGATGTAGACCGGCGGTGACCTCTCTGCTGAGCCTAGGTAGGGCTGTGACGTGTTGATCTTCCGAGGGCGGGCATTGACCCCAGAAAGGTGTGTCCGGCCAGAGTGATCGAGCGTGTTGGGTAACGTGGTGCACCCCTGCAGGGAAGATTATCTATTAATAGCCTTGTCCACGATAACGGACGTCAAGACTTATATCCTGATCTTATACAACTACAAATGGATACTTGAGATATGTGGCTCCGGGATTGCTTTCTCGCAGGGAGTCGCGGAAGGATCTCTGGGCATTAATGTTACAACATGCTTGTTAATTATAAACTGCTATTCTTTACTCTTCTACATGCTGCAAGATGCTCGGAGCTGCGTGAAGTTGCTAGCCTTCGATAGGCTAGGTCTTCCCCCCTATTCTGGCATTCTGCAGTTCAGTCCACATATACAAACCTTCCATTTGATACCAGTGCACACTTAGTATAGCTCTGATGCTTGCGAGTACTTTGGATGAGTACTCACAGTTGCTTTGCTACCCCTTTTCCCCCTTCTTTCTTCTTTCCAGTTGATGCAACCAGATGGTGGATCCTCGGAGCCAGATGCCACCGCTGATGGATGCTACTTCGTGAAGATCGCCGACAACCAAGAGTAGTTAGGAGGTCCCAGGCAGGAGGCCTTGCCTCTTTGATTGTGTTGCTTTTGTGCTAGCCTTCTTAAGGCAGTCTTGTTTAACTTATGTCTGTACTCAGATATTGTTGCTTCCACTAACTCTTGTGTATCGAGCTATGTATTCGAGCCCTCGAGGCCCCTGGCTTGTAATATAAAACTTGTATTATTTTATTTGTGTCTAGAGTTGTGTTGTGATATCTTCTCGTGAGTCCATGATCTTGATCGTACACATTTGCGTGTATGGTTAGTGTACGATTGAATCGGGGGCGTGACAAGTTGGTATCAGAGCCGACTGCCTGTAGGATCCCCTTTCCAACTCTTTCGCCGAAGTTGAGTCTAGTGTTTGGAAAACTATTTTACTAACATGGATGTGTGGCTTACGGGCCCACGTCGCCATTTGGGTGGAAATAGGATCTTTTATTCCTCGGCTATACTCTGGGACTCTGATCTCTCTTCTATTCGGGTTAAATCATTTTGCTAACTCTAACTCTAGGTTCTCGTAAACACTTTCTCCCGGAGGGCCCCTCACTCCAGATGATTGCTTGGTGCACCGGAAGATTCTGAAGATACTCTCCGACACTTTTCCGAGACCCTTGTACCCTTCGTCGTTGCAATCCCTACCACCGATAAATCCTTATGCGTAACTACCTATGTTGTCGTTCATACCTTCATCCCTTGTTTCTCTTGTTATTACAAGATGTCCTAAAATATCCTTCGATGTTTTGAGAATTCTTTATGCTTACTGCCCTGCAGTTCCTTGCCACCTGAATACCCCTACGGATAATTACCTGTGCTTGCCGAGTATCTGTTCGACCACAGTTGTTCATGTGTTTCACAAAATTCTTTGGAATACTATTCGTTCTTCCAAAAATCCTCAGTAGCCTATTGCTCTTGTTCCTCCTTATCTGCTTGCATTATGGTTACTTCCATATGTCTAGCAATACTCATTAGCATCCTTTGTCACCATAATTTTGAGCAATTGATTCGATGTGTTTGTGAATCCTCACAATCTTCAATCAAAATTAGAATTCTTTCAATCGGCTCAGACGTCACTCCCGGACATGAGCTGGTGTTCGACAAATCAAGCCATGATTGATTGTTGATCTATGTCTATTCAAATTACTTGTCTTTGATCAGAGCCTCTGCTCCTGATCCACCGTTTTGGAAATCATAATTCCTTTGCATTTGAGCTTTGAATTAGTCAGTTGTTTCTATAGTCTGATAACCTTGCATTCTTTCTTCTTCTGGGGGAGTATCGATACTCACATCAGATCCCTTGTGGACCACAAGGTCCGATGTTGGATTTAATCCGATAGTGTCCTTCATATTCAATAACCTTGTGAGCATCCCGTCGGATACATAATGCCTTTGGCAAATGGTATCCTTTGCTTCCTCAACCATGCTCTACTCCCGAGCTTGAGATATTTACTCCTGAAGATTATAGTATATGTTCCTAAGATACCCTGATGTGTGACGCCCCCGATTCAATCGTACACTAATCATGCACGCAAATGTGTACGATCAAGATCAGGGACTCACGGGAAGATATCACTACACAACTCTAAAACATAAATAAGTCATACAAGCATCATAATACAAGCCAGGGGCCTCGAGGGCTCGAATACAAGTGCTCGATCATAGACGAGTCAACGGAAGCAACAATATCTGAGTACAGACATAAGTTAAACAAGTTGCCTTAAGAAGGCTAGCACAAACTGGGATACAGATCGAAAGAGGCGCAGGCCTCCTGCCTGGGATCCTCCTAACTACTCCTGGTCGTCGTCAGCGGGCTGCACGTAGTAGTAGGCACCTCCGGTGTAGTAGGGGTCGTCGTCGACGGTGGCGTCTGGCTCCTGGACTCCAGCATCTGGTTGCGACAACCAGAAAGAAAGGAAAGGGGGAAAAAAGGGGGGAGAAAGCAACCGTGAGTACTCATCCAAAGTACTCGCAAGCAAGGAACTACACTACATATGCATGGGTATATGTGTAAGGAGGCCATATCAGTGGACTGAACTGCAGAATGCCAGAATAAGAGGGGGATAGCTAATCCTATCGAAGACTACGCTTCTGGCAGCCTCCGTCTTGCAGCATGTAGAAGAGAGTAGATTGAAGTCCTCCAAGTAGCATCTCCAAGTAGCATCTCCAAGTAGCATCGCATAGCATAATCCTACCCGGCGATCCCCTCCTCATATCCCTGAGGTAGAGCGACCACCGGTTGTATCTGGCACTTGGAAGGGTGTGTTTTATTAAGTATCCGGTTCTAGTTGTCATAAGGTCAAGGTACAACTCCAAGTCGTCCTGTTACCGAAGATCACGGCTATTCGAATAGATTAACTTCCCTGCAGGGGTGCACCACATAACCCAACACGCTTGATCCCATTTGGCCGGACACACTTTCCTGGGTCATGCCCGGCCGCGAAAGATCAACACGTCGCAGCCCCACCTAGGCACAACAGAGAGGCCAGCACGCCGGTCTAAACCTAAGCGCACAGGGGTCTGGGCCCATCGCCCATAGCACACCTGCACGTTGCGAGGGCGGCCGAAAGCAGACCTAGCCTAGTGGCGTTCCAGTCCAATTCGGCGCGCGCCGCTCCGTCGCTGACGTCTGAAGTGCTTCGGCTGATACCACGACGTCGGGATACCCATAACTACTCCCGCGTAGATGGTTAGTGCGTATAGGCTCGTAGCCAACTCAGATCAAATACCAAGATCTCGTTAAGCGTGTTAAGTATCCGCGAACGCCGAACAGGGCCAGGCCCACCTGTCTCCTAGGTGGTCTCAACCTGCCCTGTCGCTCCGCCACAAAGTAACAGTCGGGGGCCGTCGGGAACCCAGGCCCACCTCTACCGGGATGGAGCCACCTGCCCCTTCAGCCCCCAACTCCGAACAGTATCACAGGTAATGTAACAGTGTAAAGTATATAGTATTTGCCCGTGATCACCTCCCGAAGTGATCACAGCCCAGTAGTATAGCATGGCAGACGGACAAGAGTGTAGGGCCACTGATGGAACACTAGCATCCTATACTAAGCATTTAGGATTGCGGGTAAGGTATCAATGACTGTAGCAGCAATGACAGGCTATGCATCAGAACAGGATTAACGGAAAGCAGTAACATGCTACACTACTCTAATGCAAGCAGTATAGAGGAGAATAGGCGATATCTGGTGATCAAGGGGGGGGGCTTGCCTGGTTGCTCAGACAAGAAGGAGGGGTCGTCAACTCCGTAGTCGAACTGGGCAGCAGCAGCGTCGGTCTCGTAGTCTACCGAAGAGAAGAGGGGGAAGAAACAATAAATACAGTGCAAACATAAGCATGACAACACAAGACATGATAAAGAGCGAAGCTAGTTGTGTCCTAACGCAGTATGAGGTGATGCCGGCGAAGGGGGAAAACATCCGGGAAAGTATTCCCGGTGTTCCGTGTTTTCGGGCAGAGGAGCCGGAGGGGGAAAGTTGCGAGTTTGATATGTTAGGGGTGTGTGGCGGACGAACGGGTTGCGTATCCGGAATCGTCTCGTCGTTCTGAGCAACTTTCATGTTGAAAATATTTTAATCCGAGTTACGGATTAAAAGATATGATTTTCTAAAGATTTTATTAATTTCTGGAATTTATTTAATTATTTAATTAATTCGGAAAATGGATTTATGACGTCAGCATGACGTCATGCTGACATCAGCAGTCAACAGGGGTTGACTGGGTCAAACTGACGCGTGGGTCCAATGGGACCCACCTGTCATGCTCTGTTAGGTTAATTAGGATTTAGTTAAACTAATTACTGTTTAGTTAGACTAACAGGTTAATTAGATTAATTAAGCAGGATTAATTAACTTAATTAATTTAGTTAATTAATTAATTAACTATTTATATATATATATATTTAATTCTTTTTCTTTTTCATTTTTTTTAAAACGTTCTGGGGGGCGTGGGCCCCCCCGTTCAGTGGCACAGAGGCCATTCAGGGCGCGGGCGACGGGTAACGGGCGCGCCCCGTTCGGGCGCACGCCCAGGGGCATGCGGGCGTGGGCGGCGGACCTGGCAGGTCGCCAGGCCGGCGTGGGCGAGGCCAGCACGGGCCGGCCGGTGAGCGAGCGGCGGCGAGCACGGCCCCGTGTGGGCGGGCGCGCATGAGCGCGCGGCAGGGCTGCAGCAGGGAGGCCGCGCACGGCGAGGATGACTCGGGCGCGGGGGGGGGGGGCTCGGCGCAGAGGGCGCGCGGGGCACGGTGAGCGCGTGCGGGCGCCGGCGAGGCGCCGGCGTGCCGGAGCGCAGACGGCGCGGTGAGCGAGCGAGGGGGAGAGAGGAGAGGTCGGGGCTCACAAGGGGGAGTAGGGAACGGGGCAGTGTGCTCGACGGAGTTAGGGGAGGTCCGACGAGGAAGATATGGCGAGGCGGCGGCAGTCCGGTGAGGGAGGTCCGGCGGAGAAGCTCCGGGCGGCGGCGACGGGGTCGGGGTTGACGCGTCCAGGTCAGGGACGAGGAAGTAGGCTGGCGAGGCTCCGGCGTCGAGGTGGTTGTGCAGCGGCGGGGCGGTGCGTGGTCGCCGTCGGCGCATCGAGGTTGAGCCCCTCCTCGATCCAGATGGGATCGGGAGGAGGGGGAGAGGGAGAGGCGAGTGCGGGGATCGGGGGAGCAGTGGGGGTTAGGGTTTGGGGAATGGAGAGGCAGGCCATATAGGCCACGGCCGGGGTGGGCCGGTTGGCTGGCTAGCTAGCTGGGCCTCATGGCCCAGCGGGGGGGGGGGGTTCTGGTCTTCTGTGTTTTTTTTGTTTTGTTTGTTTTCTTTTATTTATTTTCTCCTCTGTTTTAATTCAATTTAAAATATTTATGCATCTTATAAAACTGTGTCTTCTACACAATAATTATCTATGTAATATCTAGTACAAACCGAACAATTTTATTTTAATGTTTGAAAACTTTTATTATTTACCAAATTTTAAATTTGAATTTGAATCGGTTTCGAATTAACTCGAGATTAGCAACTATAATCGAGGTGACGTGACATCACTAGCAGAGGATCACTGTAGCTTAATTACCCGGGCGTCACAATTCTCCTCCACTACAAGAAATCTCGTCCCGAGATTTAAGAGGGGTGTAAGGGGGGAAGTTTGGTAACGAATCTAGCGGGTCTTCTCATCCTGGCTTGCTCTTCTCGAAGAGGCCGGTCCAATACATTGATGTCTTCATTTCACTGCTTTAGGTCATCAAGATGAAGTCGGCGTCCTTTCTTCCGGAACTCCATCGTACTTACGAAGGAATAAAGGGTGGGCATACAGGGAGAACGAACTTCTGCAAGGTTAACTATCTGGTCGATAAGATCGGGGAAGGTGGCGGAAAGTAACTCTCGAATTGAAACTTAACGAATTATCGAGAGCAAAGTAAGTAAGTACCACGAGAAGTTCCAAGCGGGTAGGCAATCGTTCGATGCCTGTTACAAGGCGTGAAAGGGGTTCAGAGCAACGGGAATAAGCATTGCGTCTGATACCAGAATAGATCACTAGGAAGGTGGCTCGTGATCTTTCATACGAAGCCAAGCGTGAGGATTAGCTTTAGTAACAGGGGTGCAGGAGAGTCAGGTTTCGATCCTGTGGAACTGTGGGTTATGGGCCCACCATGTGGTTGAAAGTAGGAAGGGGCCGACATTTTGCACGGTCATGATAGTAAGGTGTGTCAAAGGGTAGCCTGTCAGATATGTCGGCAACAACATCGATACCAAGGGCGAGGGACGAAGAGAACCATTTTCCTGCTCGTTGAACGAGGCGGGCCAATAGGCAAAGTTCTCGTCCATCGGTGGTTACCGGAATGTTTTCAACAATAGTAACAGGGTCTTGCTGACAGAGTTGTACCCCGAGGTGTTTACATAAGCAGGAGAACATTACTGCTTAGATCATATAGACCACAAGAAAGGTTAAACAAAACAATGGAAAGGAAAAGGTGATCATCAGATCAAATAGAACAATGGAAAGGAAAACGTGTTTAAACACATAATTCAGGGATATATCCTTCCCAAGGACAAGCAGAGCATGATATCCGTGGCAGGATATAATGTAGAAAACTCTTTAGGTACGGGGGAGAATTTTCATGACATTACCCATACAACGGTGTTAGGATAAATGATAAATAAAATTTAGCATCGAGCTTCAAATGTTCCTGTTGAAAATCGGAGTACCATTGACATGCTTCGAGATAGCATTGACATGGTCTTCAGGTGAAGATCAGACTTTGGAAACACGAAGGATCCATCAGGAATAACTTGTAGATTAAGTCTTACAATTTCCTCATGGATGAACGGATAACCTTGCTGAAAAGGAATCTATAATGATAGGTCCTCCAGCCGGGGGGGGGGGGTGCTAGGCATGACATCATGTTACCGGGTCATCGAAGGATCAACATCATAACTCTTGGAAAATGTCCCAACCATCATATCCGACCAAGATTCAGATCCGATTGGTGTCATGATACCTCAGACTCAGGATGTCCGAGAAGAAAAGCTGCGGCACATATCGACGAAATGACATTGTAAGATTCTCGGGAAATGAACTATGGGAGCGGGTTCCTGAAACAATAGTTCATCATTAAACCAAGGAGAGGATGAGGAGGTGACTGATGGACTCAGCGATAACTCATCGAGGTATCCAAAAGATGGATCTCCACAATTATGTGGATAACGAGATAACATTTGTCAGATCAAATGATGTAATGGGTATGCTCGAGGAAAACATACATAATTAAACATTGGTTGAACGGTGCACCCGAAATATGGGTTGGGTTGCACGGCCAACGTTAGAATGGTGATTCAATTAGCGAAGGACTTAGAATGAACTATCGCCCATTCACTTCAAAGAAATAGGGTTGCTAGAAGGAAAGAATCCAAACAACACCGTTCACTTGTTGGAATTAACACGGGGACCAAGAAAGAATGGTGATGGTGAGAAGTATTTCTATGTCAAGAATTCTCAAGAGGTGGTACAAATCTCAGAACATTCTTGACATAAAGGATGGTAATACTCCAAGGTAAAGAAGAACAATTGCTGGATAGCAAGGAACTCAAGGTATAACACCAAACATGAACAAGCTTGTGTTGGTGGGAGGGCAATAAAGTGGTCGACGATAATACAATTCATCGAGGGCAAGGATGGTATGTCTCATCATGAATTCAATTGATATCCTGGATGAGCTCAGAATGTTGATGATCACGACACCTTTGTCGCGAGAGTTCATGAAGATGTAATCGATCGGTAACGACATCAAGTCAAGTAATGATGAAGTGAAAGGTTATTGGAACCAAGGGTACGACACAAACTCGAAACCAAGCTTGTTGTTCAATGCGAAATGATATGACGATGAGGATCGATGTAAGGTTAGTTCATCGTCGAAAATTGGTGCTCCGAGAATAAGGACCAGGTAGCACAGTTAGAATCGTCACGACAATGATATAGCCAAACAGGCTAGGAATGGCGTGATCGGGTACAAACTCGTACTTATAGAAGCTTACTGAAGAGTTGTTGAACCGAAGAGCGGACTCGGTTCAGTTATCGGTGTCTTTGAGTGTTCAATAACTCAGAGCCCGCGAAAAATTGGAATCAGTGGGAAGGTAGCACTTGATGAAGAACTCATAAAAAGTTATGTAGTTCCATGATAATCTCGAGATACTAGGGGGGTAATAGTCGACACAAGATCAAAGTAAAGGTTGGACTGGTGTATTGATCCATAGAAGACAATTGTTTCAACTTGTCCGAGAAATGAGATCAAAGAAGAACAATCATGGTCGGAACCACGGTTGCAAAAGGCCAGATCCTAGATATAAGGTGAACTTATACCAAAGGAATAATTTATTTAAGAGAAGCTTTAATGATAAGATCTACATCGTGTCCATGGGCATGAACACAAGTTCAAGGTCGACTCCCACTTCCTCAATGCATAATCTTCCATTCACCTCTCGTATTCCGAAGATGATATTAGTTGTTGAAAGTTTTACCTGGTGCAATACCAGATAAGTATGACTCGTGAAAACTTTCGGGTTCACACGGTTTAGAGAAGGCATATGTTCAACCCATAGGGGCTTCTTAGAAACATATACCACAAGTTTCCAGAGTAAATAACACAAGCCCGAAAGCAGAGCATGGTTGGCCAAGCAGAGGATACAACTTAACAAGGGCATCATGTATAAGGGGAAGAACTCACAAAGTGTACAAATGTGAAGGACACTATCGGATAACAATCCAACAAAGGACTTGATAGTCCACAAAGGATCTGATACGAGTAGCGGTACTCAACTAGAGGAAGAAGAATGCAAGGAGATCAGATTATAGAAACAACTAACTAACTCAATTGTCAAATGCAAAGGAATTATGATTTCCAAATCAAGGGATCAAAAGCAATGCTCTGATTAGGGATGGATAAGTTGAATAGCCCTAGGGTACAATCAATGACAATTGGATTGGTCGAGAACCAATTCCAGTTAAAAGAATGGCAGCTTAGCCGGAGAAGTAATTTATAAGGATCAATGATGATTGCGTGCATTCGCAAATATATTGAGTCAACAGACTCAAAATGATAATGACAACGAATGTCATTAAGACTACGAGACTTATGGGATTAACCATAATGCGAGCAAGCAAGAATTTCAAGAGCCAAAGGCTCCAGAGGATTTTCGGAAGATCGGATAGTATTTTGAAGACTTTTGTGAGACTCATGAACAACTGGGGATGAGCGGTTACTTGACAAGTGCGGGGATTTATTTGAAGGGGTATTCATGTGGCAAAGAACTGCTAGGCAGTAGGCACGAAGTATTCTCGGAACAATAGAGAAAACTTCGGGTATCTTGTAATAACAAGAACAAAGGGGAATGATCGTAAGAATGGCAAGTGTAAGTAGTTATCCATAAGGATTTATCGGTGGTCGGGAATAGCAAAAGTGATGGGCACAAAGTCTCAAGAGAATATCAAAGAGTATCTCCGAAATCTTCTGATGCAGTCGGTGACCATCTGGACTGAAGGGGCTCTCCGGGAGAAAGTATTTTCGAGAACCTAAAGTTAGTTTTTAGTAAAAATCGTTTAACCCGAATAGAAGAGGGTTCAAAATCCCAGAGTAAAGGTCGAGGAATAAAAGATCCTAATACCTCCCGACGGCGACGTGGGCCCATGGGCCACACAGCCATGTTAGTAAAAGTTTTTCAACGACTAGACTCGACTTCGGCCAAGGAGTTGGAAAGGGGATTCCTACAGGCAGTCGGCTCTGATACCAACTTGTGACGCCCCCGATTCAATCGTACACTAATCATGCACGCAAATGTGTACGATCAAGATCAGGGACTCACGGGAAGATATCACAACACAACTCTACAAATAAAATAAGTCATACAAGCATCATAATACAAGCCAGGGGCCTCGAGGGCTCGAATACAAGTGCTCGATCATAGACGAGTCAGCGGAAGCAACAATATCTGAGTACAGACATAAGTTAAACAAGTTGCCTTAAGAAGGCTAGCACAAACTGGGATACAGATCGAAAGAGGCGCAGGCCTCCTGCCTGGGATCCTCCTAACTACTCCTGGTCGTCGTCAGCGGGCTGCACGTAGTAGTAGGCGCCTCCGGTGTAGTAGGGGTCATCGTCGACGGTGGCGTCTGGCTCCTGGACTCCAGCATCTGGTTGCGACAACCAGAAAGAAAGGAAAAGGGGGAAAAAAGGGGGGAGAAAGCAACCGTGAGTACTCATCCAAAGTACTCGCAAGCAAGGAACTACACTACATATGCATGGGTATATGTGTAAAGGGCCATATCAGTGGACTGAACTGCAGAATGCCAGAATAAGAGGGGGATAGCTAATCCTGTCGAAGACTACGCTTCTGGCAGCCTCTGTCTTACAGCATGTAGAAGAGAGTAGACTGAAGTCCTCCAAATAGCATCTCCAAGTAGCATCTCCAGTAGCATCGCATAGCATAATCCTACCCGGCGATCCCCTCCTCATATCCCTGAGGTAGAGCGACCACCGGTTGTATCTGGCACTTGGAAGGGTGTGTTTTATTAAGTATCCGGTTCTAGTTGTCATAAGGTCAAGGTACAACTCCAAGTCGTCCTGTTACCGAAGATCACGGCTATTCGAATAGATTAACTTCCCTGCAGGGGTGCACCACATAACCCAACACGCTCGATCCCATTTGGCCGGACACACTTTCCTGGGTCATGCCCGGCCTCGGAAGATCAACACGTCGCAGCCCCACCTAGGCACAACAGAGAGGCCAGCACGCCGGTCTAAACCTAAGCGCACAGGGGTCTGGGCCCATCGCCCATAGCACACCTGCACGTTGCGAGGGCGGCCGAAAGCAGACCTAGCCTAGTGGCGTTCCAGTCCAATTCGGCGCGCGCCGCTCCGTCGCTGACGTCTGAAGTGCTTCGGCTGATACCACGACGTCGGGATACCCATAACTACTCCCACGTAGATGGTTAGTGCGTATAGGCTCGTAGCCGACTCAGATCAAATACCAAGATCTCGTTAAGCGTGTTAAGTATCCGCGAACGCCGAACAGGGCCAGGCCCACCTGTCTCCTAGGTGGTCTCAACCTGCCCTGCCGCTCCGCCACAAAGTAACAGTCGGGGGCCGTCGGGAACCCAGGCCCACCTCTACCGGGATGGAGCCACCTGCCCCTTCAGCCCCCAACTCCGAACAGTATCACAGGTAATGTAACAGTGTAAAGTATATAGTATATGCCCGTGATCACCTCCCGAAGTGATCACAGCCCAGTAGTATAGCATGGCAGACGGACAAGAGTGTAGGGCCACTGATGGAACACTAGCATCCTATACTAAGCATTTAGGATTGCGGGTAAGGTATCAATGACTGTAGCAGCAATGACAGGCTATGCATCAGAATAGGATTAACGGAAAGCAGTAACATGCTACACTACTCTAATGCAAGCAGTATAGAGAAGAGTAGGCGATATCTGGTGATCAAGGGGGGGGCTTGCCTGGTTGCTCAGACAAGAAGGAGGGGTCGTCAACTCCGTAGTCGAACTGGGCAGCAGCAGCGTCGGTCTCGTAGTCTACCGAAGAGAAGAGGGGGAAGAAACAATAAATACAGTGCAAACATAAGCATGACAACACAAGACATGATAAAGAGCGAAGCTAGTTGTGTCCTAACGCAGTATGAGGTGATGCCGGCGAAGGGGGAAAACATCCGGGAAAGTATTCCCGGTGTTCCGTGTTTTCGGGCAGAGGAGCCGGAGGGGGAAAGTTGCGAGTTTGATATGTTAGGGGTGTGTGGCGGACGAACGGGTTGCGTATCCGGAATCGTCTCGTCGTTCTGAGCAACTTTCATGTTGAAAATATTTTAATCCGAGTTACGGATTAAAAGATATGATTTTCTAAAGATTTTATTAATTTCTGGAATTTATTTAATTATTTAATTAATTCGGAAAATGGATTTATGACGTCAGCATGACGTCATGCTGACATCAGCAGTCAACAGGGGTTGACTGGGTCAAACTGACGCGTGGGTCCAATGGGACCCACCTGTCATGCTCTGTTAGGTTAATTAGGATTTAGTTAAACTAATTACTGTTTAGTTAGACTAACAGGTTAATTAGATTAATTAAGCAGGATTAATTAACTTAATTAATTTAGTTAATTAATTAATTAACTATTTATATATATATATATTTAATTCTTTTTCTTTTTCATTTTTTTTAAAACGTTCTGGGGGGCGTGGGCCCCCCCGTTCAGTGGCACAGAGGCCATTCAGGGCGCGGGCGACGGGTAACGGGCGCGCCCCGTTCGGGCGCACGCCCAGGGGCATGCGGGCGTGGGCGGCGGACCTGGCAGGTCGCCAGGCCGGCGTGGGCGAGGCCAGCACGGGCCGGCCGGTGAGCGAGCGGCGGCGAGCACGGCCCCGTGTGGGCGGGCGCGCATGAGCGCGCGGCAGGGCTGCAGCAGGGAGGCCGCGCACGGCGAGGATGACTCGGGCGCGGGGGGGGGGGGGGCTCGGCGCAGAGGGCGCGCGGGGCACGGTGAGCGCGTGCGGGCGCCGGCGAGGCGCCGGCGTGCCGGAGCGCAGACGGCGCGGTGAGCGAGCGAGGGGGAGAGAGGAGAGGTCGGGGCTCACAAGGGGGAGTAGGGAACGGGGCAGTGTGCTCGACGGAGTTAGGGGAGGTCCGACGAGGAAGATATGGCGAGGCGGCGGCAGTCCGGTGAGGGAGGTCCGGCGGAGAAGCTCCGGGCGGCGGCGACGGGGTCGGGGTTGACGCGTCCAGGTCAGGGACGAGGAAGTAGGCTGGCGAGGCTCCGGCGTCGAGGTGGTTGTGCAGCGGCGGGGCGGTGCGTGGTCGCCGTCTTCGCATCAAGGTTGAGCCCCTCCTCGATCCAGATGGGATCGGGAGGAGGGGGAGAGGGAGAGGTGAGTGGGGGGATCGGGGGAGCAGTGGGGGTTAGGGTTTGGGGAATGGAGAGGCAGGCCATATAGGCCACGGCCAGGGTGGGCCGGTTGGCTGGCAAGCTAGCTGGGCCTCATGGCCCAGCGGGGGGGGGGGGGGTTCTCGTCTTCTGTGTTTTTTTTTGTTTTGTTTGTTTTCTTTTATTTATTTTCTCCTCTGTTTTAATTCAATTTAAAATATTTATGCATCTTATAAAACTGTGTCTTCTACGCCATAATTATCTATGTAATATCTAGTACAAACCGAACAATTTTATTTTAATGTTTGAAAACTTTTATTATTTACCAAATTTTAAATTTGAATTTGAATCGGTTTCGAATTAACTCGAGATTAGCAACTATAATCGAGGTGACGTGGCATCACTAGCAGTGGATCACTGTAGCTTAATTACCCGGGCGTCACAGTTGAACCTATGCCTTCCATAATCTGTATGAACCCGGAAACTTCCACGGGTCATACTCTACTGGTGTTATGCCAGATAAAAACTCCACACTATGGCTTCATCTAAAATGAGAAGTGAATGAAAGGTTATGCATTGGGGAAGTGGGAGTCGACCTTGAACCTTTGTGTTCATGCTCATGGACCCGATGTGGAACTTATCGTGAAAGCTTCTTGTTATAATAATAATCCCCTTGTGATAAGTTCATCTGTTATCTATATTTGGTCCTTTGCAACCGTGGTTCCAACCATGATTGTTCTTCTTTGATTTCATTTCTCGGACAAGTGGAAGTACTTGTCTTCTGTAGATCATTTCACCCGTCCAACCTCTGTTCTGCTATACCCTCGAGTGTTACCCTCTGGTATCTCGAGAATATCACGCACATAACTTCTTGTGAGTTTTTCATCAACTATTATTCTCGCCGATTCAAATTTTTCATGGGTCCTGCGTTGTTAAACACTCGAGAACACCGGTAATTGATTCAGGTCTCCATTGCTTTGTTTAACCCTTCTTGTGACCTAACATATCCGAGCAGTGATAATTCCTTGCTTATGTAAACACCTCGGTGTACAAACTCTGCCAGTAAGACCTTATTACTATTGTTGATGACATTCCAGTAGCCACCGATGGACGAGAACTTTGCCTATTGGTCTGCCTCATCTTAACAAGCAGGAAAATGTTTCTCTTCGTCCCTCGCCCTTGGTACCAACATTGTTGCCAACATAACTGACAGGTTGTCCTCTGACCTGCCTTGCTATCATGATCGTACAAAATGTAACGCATTCTTGCTTTTAACCCACATGGTGGGCCCATAACCCACAGTTCCACAGGAACGAAACCTGACTCTCCTGTACATCTCTGTCTTCTAAAATTGTTTCTCACACTTGGTTTTCGTATGTAATTCGTGAGCCACCTTCCTTGTGATCTGTTCTGGTATCAGATGCAATACTTATTCCCATTGCTATGAACCGCTTTCACCCTCTGTTTTAGGCAACGAACGGTTGCCTACCCGGTTGAAGCTCCTTATTGCACCTCCTTACCTTGCTCTCGATGACTCGCTTGAATTTCAACTCGAGAGATGCCTCTATGCCACGTTCACGAAGATAGCCCCCAGGTACCTATCTTGTGTTGACCTCCGTCTTTCCCGAGTCTTTCCCCCTTACTCTCCCCCTTAAATCTCGGGACAAGATTTCTTGTAGTGGAGGAGAATTGTGACGCCCGGATATTTAAGCTACAGTAATCTCCTGCTAATGATGCCAAGTCATCATTCTTACGATTACTAATCCTCATTTGATTCGAAGCATAATTCAAATTCAATTCAAATTAAAGTCCAAAATTCAAGTTTGTCAAACATGCAAAATAAAATGTTCAAAGTGTGGAAAATAATCCCTGGATATTTTTCATGTTGAAACCAACCTCTTTTGGATTCCCAAAATGCCCCTAGAAATTAATTAAGTGGATCAACAGCAAAATAATTGCCCTTTTCAATTTCTAGAAATAGATAAATAATTCCACATGGCTTGAAACTTTTTGTGCAGCTCTGGTATGTTACTAAGTATTTATGTACAAAGTCTGGACTAGTACAAACATCATCTGACATCTAAATTAATTGCAAAACCGGAGCTAAATAAGTTCGTAGAAAAAGAATAAATGGGGAAAGCCCCTTGTGCACGTGGCCCATCTTCTTCCCTGTTCCAGGCCCAGCCCACATAGGTTGCCTTCAACCTGTAGCAGGGAGGCTGCATGGAGCACATCCACGGACGCCATGGCGCCGTGGCGCGCATCCCCCCCCCCCCCCCCCCCCCCCGACGAACCCTAGCGCTCCTACTCCCCTCATTTGGCCCTCTTCCTCTCTGTTTCGTTCGCCCAAGCGCGGTCGTCGACGCGTCGCCGTCGATCACGCGGCCATCGTCCTCCCCTTGCCACACCAAGGTGTCCAGAAGCCTCCTCATGGTCATCTCCTTCATCCCCAACGAAGAACTCGAGCCAAGCCGCACCGTACGCTCGGGATCGAGCCGGTTTTTCCGCCACGGCCGCGGCATCTCGCCGTCGATCTCCACCACCGGTGCCTCCCGGCCTCGCCGAGCTCGTCCACGGCCTCCCCAGGGTGAGCCTCCGCATGTTCCCCCTTTCTTCCCCTCTCCCCGACGCCGTATGTCGCCGCCCCGCGCCGCCAAGCTCCGGCCGTTGGCCACGGTCCGCGCCCGTGCCTTGCGCCACGGCGCACTGTACGCGCCCGGCCGTGTCCGGTTGCGCGCTGGCCGACCGCTGGCCGCACACTACCGCTTGCGACGTCATGTATTGCGCCCGCAGTCGCCCTTGCCAGTGCACGCGTGCAACTGCTGTTGCTCGCGGCCGCTGCCTGCCGCTGAAGCTCTGCTGCTTAGTGCTGGTCCTCTTGCTAGCTACGCTCCTGCTCCTCGTGCTAGTTGGTGCTGCTACCTTGCTATCGCTGCCCTACTATAGCTGCTGCTGCTACTGATGGGCACGGCCACAGCCATGGCCATGGCCGTGGGTGTGTGTTGTGTGTGCGTGCGTGTGCAATTAGCTTAGGGACTAACTACTAGTTAATTTAACTACTAGCCTATGACAAGTGGACCCCTAGACTAATTAATCTTAACTAGAATATTTTAGTTGCTGCCTATGACATATGGGCCACACCCACCCATTTGACCAGTCCAGTTGACTTGGTCAACACGATTTAAAATAAATAAATAAATTCCAGAAATGTTTAAAATCTTTAGAAATCATAGAAAATAAACCGTAGCTCGGATGAAAAACTTTTGTACATGAAAGTTGCTCAGAACGACGAGACGAATCCGAATACGCGGCCCGTTCGTCCCCACACGTCCCTAGCATAGCAAACGATGAACTTTTCCTCTCCGGTTCATTTGTCTGACAGACGTCCGGAACCGGGAAAACTTTCCCGGATGTTTTCCCCCTTCGCCAGTATCGCCTAACGCTACGTTAGATCACCTCTAGCCCCGCTTATTGTCTTGTTATGCTTATGTTTGCATGTATTTACTGTTTCTTCCCTCTCTTCTTCTCCGGTAGACCTCGAGACCACTGCTGATGCCCCTATGATCGACTACGACGACGACGACCCCTCCTTCTTGTCTGAGCAACCAGGCAAGCCCCCCCCCCTTTGATCATCCCGATATCGCCCATTATATACTCATGCTTGCATTAGATTTTGCTACTGTTATTGTTTGCTCCTATTCTGATGCATAGCCTTCTTTTGTAACCTGCTCATTGTACCTTACTTGCTTATCCTAAACTGCTTAGTATAGGTTGGTTAGCGATCCATCAGTGACCCCCACCTTGTCCTTGTTGCCCCTGCTTCATCATCGATGACTCGATCATCGTGATCGACGATCAGAGCTCAACACCTCACATCACATCACGCCCCTTTTGTTGCTCGACTCTGCAGAGCTACTATCGAGTGCCGAGGGTGATCCCTCATAACGCACTCCTGGTAATAATTTTGTAGTGTAGCTATTCGGTCGTGGTCATCGAGGGTGATTTCCTCTTTCACCATTCCCGATACGGCTCTGTCGTTCAACACCTCAAGTGTGAACCTCGAGGGTGGTCCCTCTTACGTTCACCTTGATGATTACATTGAGTGGAATCCTCCGTGGGTGATTCCTCGGGTTTTCCCTTTGATGTTTGGACACACGGTTACAATGACTTTACTTGAGACCTTGGTGAAAGTTGGGCGGGCCTGGAGAGCACCCACAAGATGGTTACGTGGCACGGCCAGGCATTCTAGGCCCTTGTCGTAAGTCCACGAGACGGGGCGACTGGGTCACTTTCGATCGTGAGTCTTTGCTCGTCTCCGCAAGCTAATAATACACTATGGTTTGGGTATTTGTTCTGAGTTGGCCTTTGGCCTTTACGCACTAACCACCACGCAACAATAGTTATGGGCCTCGACGTCGCAGTATCAGCCGAAGCTTTGTCAGACGTCCAGTTTAGCATTGTGGCCGGGCCGGATCGTGCCATCCACTTCACGGGTGGTGCTGGTATCCCCTTGCGCACAACGACCCGGAGTGCAATGGGCGATGGGCCCAGACCCCTGAGTGCTTAGGATGTAGACCGGCGGGGACCTCTCTGCTGAGCCTAGGTAGGGCGGTGACGTGTTGATCTTCCGAGGGCGGGCATTGACCCCAGAAAGGTGTGTCCGGCCAGAGTGATCGAGCATGTTGGGTAACGTGGTGCACCCCTGGAGGGAAGATTATCTATTAATAGCCTTGTCCACGATAACGGACGTCCAGACTTATATCCTGATCTTATACAACTACAAATGGATACTTGAGATATGTGGCTCCGGGATTGCTTTCTCGCAGGGAGTCGAGGAAGGATCTCTGGGCATTAATATTACAACATGCTTGTTAATTATAAACTGCTATTCTTTACTCTTCTACATGCTGCAAGATGCTCGGAGCTGCGTGAAGTTGCTAGTCTTTGATAGGCTAGGTCTTCCCCCCTATTCTGGCATTCTGCAGTTCAGTCCACATATACAAACCTTCCATTTGATACCAGTGCACACTTAGTATAGCTCTGATGCTTGCGAGTACTTTGGATGAGTACTCACAGTTGCTTTGCTACCCCTTTACCCCCTTCTTTCTTCTTTCCGGTTGATGCAACCAGATGGTGGATCCTCGGAGCCAGATGCCACCGCTGATGGATGCTACTTCGTGAAGATCGCCGACGACCAAGAGTAGTTAGGAGGTCCCAGGCAGGAGGCCTTGCCTCTTTGATTGTGTTGCTTTTGTGCTAGTCTTCTTAAGGCAGTCTTGTTTAACTTATGTCTGTACTCAGATATTGTTGCTTCCACTAACTCTTGTGTATCGAGCTATGTATTCGAGCCCTCGAGGCCCCTGGCTTGTAATATAAAACTTGTATTATTTTATTTGTGTCTAGAGTTGTGTTGTGATATCTTCTCGTGAGTCCATGATCTTGATCGTACACATTTGCGTGTATGGTTAGTGTATGATTGAATCGGGGGCGTGACAAGTTGGTATCAGAGCCGACTGCCTGTAGGATCCCCTTTCCAACTCTTTGGCCGAAGTTGAGTCTAGTGTTTGGAAAACTATTTTACTAACATGGATGTGTGGCTTACGAGCCCACGTCGCCATTTGGGTGGAAATAGGATCTTTTATTCCTCGGCTATACTCTGGGACTTTGATCTCTCTTCTATTCGGGTTAAATCATTTTGCTAACTCTAACTCTAGGTTCTCGTAAACACTTTCTCCCGGAGGGCCCCTCACTCCAGATGATTGCTTGGTGCACCGGAAGATTCTGAAGATACTCTCCGACACTTTTCCGAGACCCTTGTACCCTTCGTCGTTGCAATCCCTACCACCGATAAATCCTTATGCGTAACTACCTATGTTGTCGTTCATACCTTCATCCCTTGTTTCTCTTGTTATTACAAGATGTCCTAAAATATCCTTCGATGTTTTGAGAATTCTTTATGCTTACTGCCCTGCAGTTCCTTGCCACCTGAATACCCCTATGGATAATTACCTGTGCTTGCCGAGTATCTGTTCGACCACAGTTGTTCATGTGTTTCACAAAATTCTTTGGAATACTATTCGTTCTTCCAAAAATCCTCAGTAGCCTATTGCTCTTGTTCCTCCTTATCTGCTTGCATTATGGTTACTTCCATATGTCTAGCAATACTCATTAGCATCCTTTGTCATCATAATTTTGAGCAATTGATTCGATGTGTTTGTGAATCCTCACAATCTTCAATCAAAATTAGAATTCTTTCAATCGGCTCAGACGTCACTCCCGGACATGAGCTGGTGTTCGACAAATCAAGCCATGATTGATTGTTGATCTATGTCTATTCAAATTACTTGTCTTTGATCAGAGCCTCTGCTCCTGATCCACCGTTTTGGAAATCATAATTCCTTTGCATTTGAGCTTTGAATTAGTCAGTTGTTTCTATAGTCTGATAACCTTGCATTCTTTCTTCTTCTGGGGGAGTATCGATACTCACATCAGATCCCTTGTGGACCACAAGGTCCGATGTTGGATTTAATCTGATAGTGTCCTTCATATTCAATAACCTTGTGAGCATCCCGTCGGATACATAATGCCTTTGGCAAATGGTATCCTTTGCTTCCTCAACCATGCTCTACTCCCGAGCTTGAGATATTTACTCCTGAAGATTATAGTATATGTTCCTAAGATACCCTGATGGGTTGAACCTATGCCTTCCATAATCTGTATGAACCCGGAAACTTCCACGGGTCATACTCTACTGGTGTTATGCCAGATAAAAACTCCACACTATGGCTTCATCTAAAATGAGAAGTGAATGAAAGGTTATGCATTGGGGAAGTGGGAGTCGACCTTGAACCTTTGTGTTCATGCTCATGGACCCGATGTGGAACTTATCGTGAAAGCTTCTTGTTATAATAATAATCCCCTTGTGATAAGTTCATCTGTTATCTATATTTGGTCCTTTGCAACCGTGGTTCCAACCATGATTGTTCTTCTTTGATTTCATTTCTCGGACAAGTGGAAGTACTTGTCTTCTGTAGATCATTTCACCCGTCCAACCTCTGTTCTGCTATACCCTCGAGTGTTACCCTCTGGTATCTCGAGAATATCACGCACATAACTTCTTGTGAGTTTTTCATCAACTATTATTCTCGCCGATTCAAATTTTTCATGGGTCCTGCGTTGTTAAACACTCGAGAACACCGGTAATTGATTCAGGTCTCCATTGCTTTGTTTAACCCTTCTTGTGACCTAACATATCCGAGCAGTGATAATTCCTTGCTTATGTAAACACCTCGGTGTACAAACTCTGCCAGTAAGACCTTATTACTATTGTTGATGACATTCCAGTAGCCACCGATGGACGAGAACTTTGCCTATTGGTCTGCCTCATCTTAACAAGCAGGAAAATGTTTCTCTTCGTCCCTCGCCCTTGGTACCAACATTGTTGCCAACATAACTGACAGGTTGTCCTCTGACCTGCCTTGCTATCATGATCGTACAAAATGTAACGCATTCTTGCTTTTAACCCACATGGTGGGCCCATAACCCACAGTTCCACATGAACGAAACCTGACTCTCCTGTACATCTCTGTCTTCTAAAATTGTTTCTCACACTTGGTTTTCGTATGTAATTCGTGAGCCACCTTCCTTGTGATCTGTTCTGGTATCAGATGCAATACTTATTCCCATTGCTATGAACCGCTTTCACCCTCTGTTTCAGGCAACGGACGGTTGCCTACCCGGTTGAAGCTCCTTATTGCACCTCCTTACCTTGCTCTCGATGACTCGCTTGAATTTCAACTCGAGAGATGCCTCTATGCCACGTTCACGGAGATAGCCCCCAGGTACCTATCTTGTGTTGACCTCCGTCTTTCCCGAGTCTTTCCCCCTTACTCTCCCCCTTAAATCTCGGGACAAGATTTCTTGTAGTGGAGGGGAATTGTGACGCCCGGATATTTAAGCTACAGTAATCTCCTGCTAATGATGCCAAGTCATCATTCTTACTATTACTAATCCTGATTTGATTCGAAGCATAATTCAAATTCAATTCAAATTAAAGTCCAAAATTCAAGTTTGTCAAACATGCAAAATAAAATGTTCAAAGTGTGGCAAATAATCCCTGGATATTTTTCATGTTGAAACCAACCTCTTTTGGATTCCCAAAATGCCCCTAGGAATTAATTAAGTGGATCAACAGCAAAATAATTGCCCTTTTCAATTTCTAGAAATAGATAAATAATTCCACATGGCTTGAAACTTTTTGTGCAGCTCTGGTATGTTACTAAGTATTTATGTACAAAGTCTGGACTAGTACAAACATCATCTGACATCTAAATTAATTGCAAAACCGGAGCTAAATAAGTTCGTAGAAAAAGAATAAATGGGGAAAGCCCCTTGTGCACGTGGCCCATCTTCTTCCCTGTTCCAGGCCCAGCCCACATAGGTTGCCTTCAACCTGTAGCAGGGAGGCTGCATGGAGCACATCCACGGACGCCATGGCGCCGTGGCGCGCATCCCCCCCCCCCCCCCCCCCCCCGACGAACCCTAGCGCTCCTACTCCCCTCGTTTGCCCCTCTTCCTCTCTGTTTCGTTCGCCCAAGCGCGGTCGTCGACGCGTCGCCGTCGATCACGCGGCCATCGTCCTCCCCTTGCCACACCAAGGTGTCCAGAAGCCTCCTCATGGTCATCTCCTTCATCCCCAACGAAGAACTCGAGCCAAGCCGCACCGTACGCTCGGGATCGAGCCGGTTTTTCCGCCACGGCCGCGGCATCTCGCCGTCGATCTCCACCACCGGTGCCTCCCGGTCTCGCCGAGCTCGTCCACGGCCTCCCCAGCCTCCGCCTGTTCCCCCTTTCTTCCCCTCTCCCCGACGCCGTATGTCGCCGCCCCGCGCCGCCAAGCTCCGGCCGTTGGCCACGGTCCGCACCCGTGCCTTGCGCCACGGCGCACTGTACACTACCGCTTGCGACGTCATGTATTGCGCCCGCAGTCGCCCTTGCCAGTGCACGCGTGCAACTGCTGTTGCTCGCGGCCGCTGCCTGCCGCTGAAGCTCTGCTGCTTAGTGCTGCTCCTCTTGCTAGCTACGCTCCTGCTCCTCGTGCTAGTTGGTGCTGCTACCTTGCTATCGCTGCCCTACTATAGCTGCTGCTGCTACTGATGGGCACGGCCACAGCCATGGCCATGGCCGTGGGTGTGTGTTGTGTGTGCGTGCGTGTGCAATTAGCTTAGGGACTAACTACTAGTTAATTTAACTACTAGCCTATGACAAGTGGACCCCTAGACTAATTAATCTTAACTAGAATATTTTAGTTGCTGCCTATGACATATGGGCCACACCCACCCCATTTGACCAGTCCAGTTGACTTGGTCAACACGATTTAAAATAAATAAATAAATTCCAGAAATGTTTAAAATCTTTAGAAATCATAGAAAATAAACCGTAGCTCGGATGAAAAACTTTTCTACATGAAAGTTGCTCAGAACGACGAGACGAATCCGAATACGCGGCCCGTTCGTCCCCACACGTCCCTAGCATAGCAAACGATGACCTTTTCCTCTCCGGTTCATCTGTGTGACAGACGTCCGGAACCGGGAAAACTTTCCCGGATGTTTTCCCCCTTCGCCAGTATCGCCTAACGCTACGTTAGATCACCTCTAGCCCCGCTTATTGTCTTGTTATGCTTATGTTTGCATGTATTTACTGTTTCTTCCCTCTCTTCTTCTCCGGTAGACCTCGAGACCACTGCTGATGCCCCTATGATCGACTACGTCGACGACGACCCCTCCTTCTTGTCTGAGCAACCAGGCAAGCCCCCCCCTTTGATCATCCCGATATCGCCCATTCTATACTCATGCTTGCATTAGATTTTGCTACTGTTATTGTTTGCTCCTATTCTGATGCATAGCCTTCTTTTGTAACCTGCTCATTGTACCTTACTTGCTTATCCTAAACTGCTTAGTATAGGTTGGTTAGCGATCCATCAGTGACCCCCACCTTGTCCTTGTTGCCCCTGCTTCATCATCGATGACTCGATCATCGTGATCGACGATCAGAGCTCAACACCTCACATCACATCACGCCCCTTTTGTTGCTCGACTCTGCAGAGCTACTATCGAGTGCCGAGGGTGATCCCTCATAACGCACTCCTGGTAATAATTTTGTAGTGTAGCTATTCGGTCGTGGTCATCGAGGGTGATTTCCTCTTTCACCATTCCCGATACGGCTCTGTCGTTCAACACCTCAAGTGTGAACCTCGAGGGTGGTCCCTCTTACGTTCACCTTGATGATTACATTGAGTGGAATCCTCCGTGGGTGATTCCTCGGGTTTTCCCTTTGATGTTTGGACACACGGTTACAATGACTTTACTTGAGACCTTGGTGAAAGTTGGGCGGGCCCGGAGAGCACCCACAAGATGGTTACGTGGCACGGCCAGGCATTCTAGGCCCTTGTCTTTAGTCCACGAGACGGGGCGACTGGGTCACTTTCGATCGTGAGTCTCTGCTCGTCTCTGCAAGCTAATAATACACTATGGTTTGGGTATTTGTTCTGAGTTGGCCTTTGGCCTTTACACACTAACCACCACGCGAGAATAGTTATGGGCCTCGACGTCGCAGTATCAGCCGAAGCTTTGTCAGACGTCCAGTTCAGCATTGTGGCCGGGCCGGATCGTGCCATCCACTTCACGGGTGGTGCTGGTATCCCCTTGAGCACAATGACCCGGTGTGCAACGGGCGATGGGCCCAGACCCCGGAGTGCTTAGGATGTAGACCGGCGGGGACCTCTCTACTGAGCCTAGGTAGGGCTGCGATGTGTTGATCTTCCGAGGGCGGGCATTGACCCCAGAAAGGTGTGTCCAGCCAGAGTGATCGAGCGTGTTGGGTAACGTGGTGCACCCCTGCAGGGAAGATTATCTATTAATAGTCGTGTCCACGGTAACGGACGTTCAGACTTATATCCTGATCTTATACAACTACAAATGGATACTTGAGATATGTGGCTCCGGGATTGCTTTCTTGCAGGGAGTCGAGGAAGGATCTCTGGGCATTAATGTTACAACATGCTTTTTAATTATAAACTGCTATTCTTTACTCTTCTACATGTTGCAAGATGCTCGGAGTTGCGTGAAGATGCTAGTCTTTGATAGGCTAGGTCTTCCCCCCTATTCTGGCATTCTGCAGTTCAGTCCACATATACAACCCGATCATTTGATACCAGTGCATACTTAGTATAGCTCTGATGCTTGAGAGTACTTTGGATGAGTACTCACAGTTGCTTTGCTACCCCTTTTCCCCTTCTTTCTTCTTTCCGGTTGATGCAACCAGATGGTGGATCCCCGGAGCCAGATGCCACCACTGATGGATGCTACTTCGTGAAGATCGCCGACGACCAAGAGTAGTTAGGAGGTCCCAGGCAGGAGGCATTGCCTCTTCGATCGTGTTGCGTTTGTGCTAGCTTTCTTAAGGCAGTCTTGTTTAACTTATGTCTGTACTCAGATATTGTTGCTTCCACTGAATCTTGTGTATCGAGCTATGTATTCGAGCCCTCGAGGCCATTCGCTTGTAATATAAAACTTGTATTATTTTATTTGTGTCTAGAGTTGTGTTGTGATATCTTCCCGTGAGTCCCTGATCTTGATCGTACACATTTGCGTGTATGATTAGTGTACGATTGAATCGGGGGCGTCACAATCTTATTGACCAAGGTGGCTTGCTTATCAGAAATTTGGGCTATTGATTTTTCAAGACGAGCAATTTGAGAATTCAAACCATAAAATTCCTTGAACATATCATCAAGCTCTTTGTTCATGTACTCCATAAAGCTTTTTTGTTCTTTAAGCTCTTTTCTAAATAAATTAGTATGCTCAAATTGTAAAGTCATAAAGCTTCTAATGTTTAATTCAATCTCTTCCAACCTTATAAGATGAAGGTCGGTGTTCTTAGGGAAAGCCATAAGAGCAAGCAGGCACACAAGTAGACAAGCGAGAGAGAAGATTGGGAAAGAGAGGGCGAATAAAACGGCAAAGGTGAAGTGGGGGAGAGGAAAACGAGAGGAAAATGGCAAATAATGTAATGCGAGGGAGATGAGTTTGTGATGAGTACTTGGTATGTCTTGACTTGAGCGAAGACCTCCCCGGCAACGGCGCCAGAAATCCTTGTAGCTACCTCTTGAGCACTGCGTTGGTTTTTCCCTTGAAGAGGAAATGGTGATGCAGCAAAGTAGAGTAAGGGCATGTTCGGTAACCCTCCACAACCTCAAACTCCACAACTCCACAACCCAAAACCAGCAGCCAGCTTCTCATTAAAAATCCTAGAGTTAGACATACGTTCGCCTCGACAGCTTCTACTTCTGGTCCCTAAAGCTGGCTGAAAGCCAATTTGCGTGACTGGCCCATTAGTGATGCAGCCCATTTATGCCACTTGCCCACGAAGGGATGAGGTCACGAGGAGACGAGGGGAGGAAACAGAGCGAACCGGTATCTTGCAATTCACTTGGCGGTGGCATTACACTGTAATATTTGACAACTCCAGCTTCCCGGTTTTGGTGGAGCGCCGATTTCCCAGCTCCTCGACTCCTCACATTTTGTACTGAGAAAATAGCCAGCTTCTCTCAGGAAACTCCAGGAGTTTGACCATTCGGTTCAACTCTGGACGCGGAGTCGGAGGAGTCAGGAGCTGGAGAGCTCCCGAACACGCCCTAAGTATTTCCCTCAGTTTTGAGAACCAAGGTATCAATCCAGTAGGAGGCTCCTCAAAAGTCCCATGCACCTACACAAACAAACAAGAACCTCGCAACCAACGTGATAAAGGGGGTGTCAATCCCTTCACGGTAACTTGCAAAAATGAGATCTCATAGAGATAATAAGATAAGGTAACTATTTTTGGTATTTTTATGATATAGATTGGAAAATAAAAGATGAAAATAGAAGTAGATGGAAAACTTATATGATAAAAGATAGACCCGGGGGCCATAGATTTCACTAGTGGCTTCTCTCAAGATAGCATAAGTATTACGGTGGGTGAACAAATTACTGTCGAGCAATTGATAGAAAAGCGCATAGTTATGAAATTATTTAGGCATGATCATGTATATAGGCATCATGTCCGTGACAAGTGGACCGAAATGATTCTGCATCTACTGCTATTACTCCACACATCGACCGACTCCTGCCTGCATCTAGAGTATTAAGTTCATAAGAAGAGAGTAACGCATTAAGAAAGATGACATGATGTAGAGGGATAAACTCATGCAATATGACATAAACCCCATCTTTTTATACTCGATGGCAACAATACAATACGTGCCTTGCTGCCCCTGCTGTCACTGGGAAAGGACACCGCAAGATTGAACCCAAAGCTAAGCACTTCTCCCATTGCAAGAAAGATCAATCTAGTAGGCCAAACCAAACTGATAATTTGAAGAGACTTGCAAAGATAACCAATCATACATAAAAGAATTCAGAGAAGATTCAAATATTTCTCATAGATAAACTTGATCATAAACCCACAATTCATCGGATCTCGACAAACACACCGCAAAAAGAGTTACATCGGATAGATCTCAAGATCAAGGAGAACTTTGTATTGAGATTCAAAGAGAGAGAACAAGCCATCTAGCTAATAACTATGGACCCGAAGGTCCGTGGTAAACTACTCACAACTCATCGGAAGGGCCTTGGAGATGATGTGGAGGCCCTCCGTGGTCGATTCCCCCTTTGGCGGAGCGCCGGTGAAGGCTCCAAGATGGGATCTCGCGGATACAGAAGGTTGCGATGGTGGAAATAGTTTTTCGTGGTGCTCCTGGATGTTTTCGGGGTACGTGGATATATATAGGAGGAAGAAGTAGGTTGGTTGACGCTCGAGGGGCCCACGTGGGTGGGGGCGAGCCCACCCCCAGGGGCGCACCGAGCACCCTCGTGGCTGCCTCGTTTGTTGCTTGACGTCCACTCCAAGTCCCCTGGATTGCGTTTGTTCCAAAAAGATCACTCCCGAAGATTTCATTCCGTTTGGACTCCGTTTGATATTCCTTTTCTTCGAAACACCGAAATAGGCAAAAAAACAGCAATTCAGGTTGGGCCTCCGGTTAGTAGGTTAGTCCGAAAAATGATATAAAAGTGTAAAGTAAAGCCCATAAACATCCAAAACAGGTAATATAATAGCATGGAACAATCAAAAATTATAGATACGTTGGAGACGTCTCAATCTCCCACTTCTCGAATCTTGAAACCTACCACATTCCTCCCTTATCTCATCAAAACAGCCAAAGGAATATATTTTGAGTGAAACATAAGATACTTCTAGTGATATGTGTGTATCAAAATATATATTTTCTCTACTTTTACTCTTATAAAAAACCGAGTTGGTGATGAAGGTGTGCCTGCCATCCTGCAATATGGACCGTCCGATCTATATCTGACGGATAGAAAGCGAACAATGGCAATTTTGCAAAAAGATACCCGCACCCCTCTCCACATTTGTAGATAAGGCATTCCCTCATTCATATTTGTCTCCCACAAGATAAACAACTAGTATAAATGCATCTTGATGTTCCGTGGAATGCATGGGCCTCTTGCTAGTAGTACGAAGAGAAGAGGCGCATGCACACAGTTTGTCTCTCGCTGTCTCGCACACATGAGAGTTACGTGAGGCACGGTAAACAAATAAACCCATAGGTGCACGATTGCTGCACGCGCGGGTACTGGGTACGTGGTGGGTTGCACCTTTGTAGGAATAGTCAGCTCGCGTGATAATTTTCTACATAGGAGTTGATGGTCAGGGACCACAGGTGAATTACCTGGAGGCGGTGGTTCGCCAGTCACCACTAATCGAGTTGCCACATTTAAAATATCTTTTTTTAGCGGGGTAAGAGTTCCAATTTTCAATGGCGCGTTCAATTATTTTTTGGAATGATTGGTATGGAGCGAAAATGGAATTCATCACTACTACTACCTCCACCCTGGTTTACTAGTCCCCATCGTATTTTGGGTCAAAGTTTGTCCACAAATTTTACTTGTAAAATGTTAATGCAAAATGAGATTTTCTTATCTCTTATCACTTACTCTTATAAAAAGCAGGGTTGGTGATGATGGTGTGCCTGCCATCCTGCAATATAGGTCGTCTGATCTATATCTGACGGATAGGAAGGAAACTATGACAATTTACCCGCACTCCTCTCCACATTTGCAGATAAGGCCTTCCCTCGTTCATCCTTTTCTCGCACAAGATAAACTACTCATACAAATGCATCTTGATATTCCGTGCAACGCCCGGGCATCTTGCTAGTACCCAAACAAAAAAGGACCACAGGGAGTGATTTCTCTCACACGGACGCGACCTCTCACTGGCGCACGCATTGAACCGGCGCGTCAGCCAAGAGGGCCCCACTCACTGCATGCAAGGCTGAACACGCCTGCTCGCCGCATTCAACCGGCTTCATACAGCCCCGCCTACCTCCATTGAATCCAGGCATGTGTCAGGCTGTCGCCAACACGTCCTTCCGTGAGCCGGCCGGTTGGCTCGTCTCGTCCGCCCACTATTTAAATGAGGCCAGACGCCTGGCAAGAACTGCACCACACCGCCGCTCCCCATATCCTCCTTGCACCATTTTCACCACACCCTACATAGCATTTGGTGAGCAGGAACACGAGTTCTCCGGCATAAAACCCGGCTGGGTGCCCCAACGAGCTAGGAAACTCGCTGCCCCATCTCCCTCCCCGACCGAGGCCGTCATTACCATGGGCTAGGTTGCAGGAGGGAAAGTGGAGGAGAAAGCCGCCGCTCCAAGATGGCCCCTGGTGCATCAACTCGGCGCTCCAAGACTGCTCGGACAGGAGTGTCCAATTGCTGCACGCTGGCACATGGGGTACCCTGACTTCTAGTGCACCGTGGTTGGTTGCGCCATCTGATGCAAACATCGCCGGACCCGCGACATGCTGGCGGAGGTGGCCAACATGTCTGCGGCCACTGCCGACACCAAGGAATAGTAGACCACGGGAGCCGACGTCGCTCCGAACCCACAAATGCTACGACCACCGCGTTGCCGGCATAGACACACGGTGTGTTGCCCGATTTGGCTCAAAACATCATGGACCCCAGCCGCGGCCGCCATTAGACATTATATTTGCTTCCATAAGTTATTCGTGTTTAGTCAAAAAATGTCCAAAATATAATTAATTACGTATGGTCTTGACTTGTTGTGCTCGCACTGGTAGTAGGCACTAGAGAGTTTTCTTTATTTATAACTCTCCTCACATTTTTCTGGCTTTGAAGTGAATCATGGTTGTGGACACTATCTATGAATATGCAGATATCTGTGAACATGAGTTTGATGTGGAAGATGAACTTGGAATGTTGGGCTTGCGTGTGAACTATACCATGTCCAATGGTTCATCTGTTATTGTTCGGAAAGTAATGGTTGTTATTACATGATCCAAAAAAAATTATTTTGTGCCACATCAGTAGATGCACGGACATCACAACAGGCATGCTGACTGGATAAACATTTGAACCTAGTTATTATGACTAAAAATTTGTATTGACAACAATTTTAGATAGCAGGAGACGCCTAGCCAGCTCTGCCTCTGCTAGCTTCTTTATGGCTTTTTCCATCTCTTCTTTCGCTTGGATGAAGAGGGCATCTGATTGCTTTTCACTTCTTCAGGAACTCAGCTACATTCTCAAGGGCTGCTGCACACTTTCTTTCAGCCTTTACTAGAGCAACAAGGACACGAACACTTGACGACTCCACTAGGCTTGTGAGTAATCCAGCATCATCTGGGATTTTGCACCTTGTGTCTAATCCGGCATCATTAGGGAAATGGCACCTTGTGTGTAATTCAACCTCATTTTGGAAACATGATCTCAAGGTTTACCATACTTCCCTCCTCGCATGAACTGCTTCCTGACATGAAGAAGCTACTTCTTTTTTAGATCAATAGTCAGAGCTCCCCAGATCCATTAAGTAGAATCCCGATAAATAGGACTAGGATAAGTGAATTCAAAAGGAGAAATATAAAACAGACTGCAAAGTGAGAACACCCACTTCCTACATCAAGCTAAAAAAGCAAAGCATTAGGACGATTAAGACTATGCTTATTACATATCAAGCAGAGCCAGCTTATAGAAACTACGACATACACATCGAAGAACACAAGGCTAAGAGAAATAGAAAAACTAGCAGAGGGGTGCACTAAGGCAAGGGTTGCTGTAGCAAAACAACCAGCAACCAGATCATCTCCAGGGCGTCTGTAGGCGCGTTTGACTGACTAGTTCAAGACCAAATTACAAATGATTCATCCTAAGGCATGGTGGGTCCACCGAGTAAATTAAGATCCTACAAATGATTGAGAGCCTAATAAAGTGTAGATGAAATTGTTTGTCTCACCTATTATAGTTTAATAATCTACCACATTACAGGATTGCATGGAAAGAATCCTAGCCAAGCAGACAACATGGTTTGATGCTGTTTTGGGCTCGGGGCCCTGGCCTGGTCCTGTATTCACTACTGCTTTTTTAAAGGAGGGTAGACCCCGGCCTCTGCATCTGGACGATGCATACGGCCATCTTATTAATTATTCACAAAGGCCATAGAAAGTAATACAACAGTCAGCCTGAAGCCACCATCTAGGCAACACCTGTTGGTACTCTTATCCCATTGATGAAGGTGTGCCGAATATCCGAGCCTAATACCAAATAGACATCGCACCAAACCCTAACATCTAAAGCTGGATGCCACAGCCCAGCCACACACCATTTCAAAGTTTAAAAAATGATCAAAAGAGGGAGCTCCCTCCGATTTCATTAACGAAATCATCAAGGACACACAAAACATCCACCACTGCTAGTCAGGTTCTCAATGTCAAAGTAATTAAAAGGTTGTTACTACTTACCAAAGCTTGTTTTACAGGTTCGGTGCAGCTCCTCCTTAACTTATGACATTCCCTGAAGATGTCCCCAACATCCTGTATTTGGTCTTCATTGCTCCTTTGCATGTTCGCATTTGTAGTTTTAAAATGTCAACATGGCAAGAAAAATATAGTAATACTCACGCATCTTGTGGGCAACATTAAAGCACTCATGTTCCATGTTAGCACGAGTGATTTTTGATATCCTACTATGTGGCTCTTCAACTTTGCTAGAAATACGTTGAGGTTTCATTTTGAGTGAACAAAATAGGGGTGTGACCTCCCTTCTATTCTTTAAAACTTTCCATCATTTGCGACACTACTTGTTATAGATGAAGAACCTACACAAGCACAACACAATACAGGAGTGACACACAATTATAAAATGATATTCTGTTGGACAATGCAAGCTATAACCATTTACTTTTTCCGGAACAATAGCAGCCGGGAAATTCGAAGGGTAGGTATGAACATAATCGGAACTGCACATATACTGCTAAGAGAATAAACATACATATTACAAATCAAGGAGGAGTACGAAGGTTGTGGTGGCGTCTCTGCATCATGGTCGGCAATGGGAGTCAGTTCATTGTCGACAATGGCGGTGCTGCTGTGCTTGGTGTCGGCTTCCGGGAAGTAGATCCGAGACCGTGGAAGCCGCTCCGTGTATGACGGCGGTGGCGGACCGGCTCCAGTGCAGCGTACCACGTCGCCGATGAGGCATATGCGCTGCAGTGGACGAGTGCACCGATGAAGAAAGGTAGAGGCACGAAGGTGCTGAGGTGCCATGGAGAAGTCTATTTTTTGGTGAGGATAGAAAATGGGGAGTGATGAGGCGTACTCTAGGTGCCGCGGTGGGGTTGGATGGGTGGGGTGAACATGATGTTACCAAAATAGCCCCCGACCAACCAGGATCTGTCAGCCTATTCGACCAAGGGTATGATGGTAACTTTCCATTGGTCGAATATGAGTCGCGGGATATCTCGATGGAAGCAGGAGATTTTGCCGCCGACCTGAAAATTTGTTACACTGTACTACTCCCTACTCCTCGTCTGGCGTTTTGGGTGATTGGGCTGAGCAGCTAGGAGTACTGTACTCCCCTCCGTTCTTATTTACTCCGCGTATTAGGTTTGACTGAAGCCAGACTTCCTATAGTTTGACCAAGTTTATAGAAAAATATAAACATTTACCATAAAAAATCTATATAATGTGAAAGTACATTCAATGAATCTAATGGTATCGATTTGTTATTGTATATGTTAATATTTTTGTTTATAAACTTTGTCAGAGTTTACAAAATTTACTTTGACCAAGGCTGATACGCGGACTTAAATAAAAAAAGAGGGAGTACACATTTGTTTTCTTAGTTGTCATGGCATTAATTATGTAGCGACCCGACCTCAAACAGTCAAGCCTCTGTGTATCCGTGCCATCCCTGGATCAGCATGCTGGCACACATAGTACATCAGTGTATATATCAAAGTGCAATCACATGTATAAATAACGTAAAACGGATATGTACCTTATAAGTCTCAGCGGAAACAAATAATCAGGTGTGGAGTCCCATCAGTGCCATCGGCAAGTTGGGTGTAGACCGTAACCATGTGCCATACTCTTACTCGTCGGAAGAAAGTATCTGCAACATGATACGTTGCAGCCATGTAGGTTAGTACATTGAATGTACCGACAAGATCACAAATATGAGAAAACATATGATAAAACTATACTATATGCAACATGGCTTTATGGCTCTGTGTCTAAATTTTGTTTGCGTAAAATACAGAGTTTATTTTCCCTACAGCAAATGAAATCAGGAGTCTTCACTAAAGAGTTATCTACAGTGACATGGTTCCGCCAACCAATGTCTCATAGCCCCAAATCATCATAATTTGCCCACAATTAAGTTTTGGATCCGGTTTTGAGAGTTCCGAGATAGATCCAAGTCCAGAGGCTCAAATTGTCCGTAATCGGGGACACGGCTAATCGATTAGGTTTTAACCCTCTACCAAGGTTTGTACACTTTACCCGCAAGATATGATCCCTCTTTTTACGTTCTCGCACTTCAGGGTGTTTGAGAACAAGACGAACGAAACATGGTCTTCCGAAGAGTTCCCCTGACCATTGTCCGGTGCTCATCCAATCCTACCGTAGTTCTACATCTACTAGCACTGTCCCAGCCAGAGTCACAACTAAGGTTAACCAAGCCAGAGCCCATAGTGACTTGCGGTTGCACAGGTAAGCTTCCGGGCATGAAGTATTCTTCTGTCTCTTTGAGTCTGGGTGAAGCTTTCTGCAAGATGTTATCGCGCTTATCCATGCATCCCGGCCATCCACTGGTTGCTCCAGGGTGCCCGTCAACCGTCCTTCACCCAATAGTGTGTATTGAATTCTTGCCTCGAGTCTTGAAGTCTTGAGGCCTTGAAGATGCAGTCCTTGCAGATGCCATCACTGAGTTGTCATCATTGAGATACAATCCTCCTTCTTCACACCACTCTCGTGCACTCATACCAAACCCCATCTACTATAGCATAGCAATAAAACTATATAACGTCCCGAGCTTGGTAACAAGGAGATGGGTTCCTACCTCATGCATTCTACTCAACTACAAGATTCATTAACACTACTGAAGGGATTGTTGAAAGGGTGCTACTACATGCAAATAAAACATAGGTATGAAAAACATGTTCAAAGTGAACTTGCCTAGTATTACTTGATGAAGATATAACGCTCTCAGAATAATGACTTGGTAGAACTATTCGTCACTCCGTTGAAAATCTATATAGTCAAACAGACATAGTATTCACATAAGCAATCATTCTAGCAAGCAATACTAACACTCAAAATAACAATTAAAACAACAAATAAAAACAATAATAAAACTACAACAAATTTTAAAGAAGCTTCAAATAAACCTAGAAAGAAAAACTACTAACGAAACTCTATGACTTTGCTACAAACATCTAACATTATTTTGCCCTAAGTAAAATCTTAACAGCAATTAAAACACTAAACTAATAAGTTAACAGAAAATAAAAGTAAACAACTAAGTTAACAGAAAGTATTTTTCATAAAATTTTATTAGTAAAAAGAAACAAATAAAAAGCTTTTATGAAACTCTAACTATGACCTATACAAGTTTTCATACAAAACGAAATAAAATAAATTTTGAAAATAAAAATAAATTTTCTTTTTATTGACTAACAGAAACAAAACTAAATTTGTCAAAAGTGACAAAAAGAAATAAATTAAAAACAATTAAAAATATAAAGAAAAGACTAAAACAAAACTAGAACTAAAACAGTACTGTTTTGCCTAAAACCATAATTTAAAGTAAACTAAAAATATATCACCATATATGCTACTGGATAAACAAGACAATAACAAAACAGTAGCAAAAATAATCAATCAAAAATATTTTATAAAACTCAAACTAGAGCCAAAACAGTGTTTGAAGCATATTTGAAATAATTCAAATTTAAGCTACCCAGATTTGAAAACTAAGTACAGAAACAGAAACTTCAACAAATTTGTGACACAATGCAAAAAGAATCACTCAATTTGGATATAAAAGATAAAAGTTATAAGCAATCTAAAAACAAGAGTAATTCTATAAATAACACAAAAAGAGAAAAGAAAAGAAAAACCTATCTAACGAACAGAGACCACGTGACGACGTCTCCTAGACTAGGAGGTGTGCACATTTTAGTGCTACGGGCAAACAACCGGTAACTAGGGGAAACACGCCTGGCAACTAAATAAGATAAAACCGTCATCCGGTTAGACTAAACCAGAATAAACTCGGAATAAAACCAATCTAATTACTAAAACCTTACTCTTCACGTAAACTAATCTTGGCCATCAAAATTAGATCGGAGGGAGGAGAAGCTTACTAGGGCGGTGACGAACTCAGGCGACAGTGTCGACGACGATGGCGCTCGGGCGGCGATGCAGGCGAGGCCTCCGGTGGTCCTCGGTGATGGGGAAGGCGACGGGCGGACGCGTCGTTGCGGACTCGAGGTGGTGGAGTTCGTCTTCGGGGAGGTCCGAGGCGAGCGAGGCAAGCTTGGCAGGCTTCGGCTCCAGCGGTGGGCACCAGTGGTGCTGCGGAGCAAGGGCTCTAGTGCTCCTTGAACTCCGGGAGATGGTTGAGGTGAACAAGGGGAGCGAGGGGGTTGCAGTGCTACGCTCGGGTAGTGACGAGGGTGTTGCGGTGGGGCGGCAGGGCGGTAATGGCACAGCAGTGGGGCTCTTCTCCGGTGAGGTCTCAAGGGGACAGCAGAGGTTCTCGGTGAGGGGAAAAGGGGGAAACGGGTCAAGGGGGAGAGGTTTTATAGGAGGGAGGCTTGGAAGAGGGGTCGGGCAAGGGAGATCCACGATCCCGAGAGATCCGGGATACGGCGGCGGCGGCGAGGCTTTGGCCGATTCTTGCGAGAGGAGGGAGACGATGCGGGCCCTTCTGTCAGCGAGACCAGGCGATCGAGAGGGGGTCGGGCGACCGGGGCGGAGGCGGTTCACACGAGGGAGGGAGGCCATGGGCCAATTCGGCTAGCTGGGTCATGGGGCGGAGAGAGAGAGAGAGAGTGAGAGAGAGAGAGAGAAAGAGAGAGAGAGAGATAGAGAGAACAGTGCTAGCTTCGGCCTCGCACCGTTCGAAGAGTTTTTTTTCTTTTAAACAGACAATAGAATAAAAATAAACAACAATTAATAAAAATTATATATAGGCATATAATATATCAAAATTTTCAGAAAAACATTTCCTACAGTATGAACTCTTTTTAAAGTTCAAATAAAATTCACACAAAATCCCAAAATTCAAAAAGTGTCATTGTTGCATTTAAAATGCAAAGAATATTATTTTAAAATACCAAAAATGATTTCAAATCCATTTTTCTCCATTTTTCTATTGCAGGGAATCATTTTACCCTATTTTCAAATAATTTGAATAAAATCCAAATAACTCCAAATTGAGAGGGGTTTTCAAAATACTTCAAAGGAATTTCCAATTTGCTTCTTTTAAACTTCCAACTCATATTTCATATAATTTGAAGAAGTCATTTTATCTTCTCTCCTGAAAATCATTGAGTTGCATAAAGTTTTGAATTTGAAACATTTCAAATGGAATTCAAATCTTTTCAAAACCCTTTTCATTTCAAATGGAAGAAGTCATATCATCTTCACTCTATTGTTTTGTGATGAAATGAACTTGAATTCATGGACATCAAATTGCAAAGATGAAAGTTTTGGGGAAGTCCTTTTATTCCCTCTCATTCAACTTTCAAAAAGTTTTAAATTGAACTCAATTTCACTCAATTATTTCACACAACAATCAAACAAACAACCAAAGTTATTTATTTAACATAACATTCCAAAATTTAGAATTTTGGGATGTTACAAACCTACCACACTTAAAATGAATCTCGTCCTCGAGATTCGAAGAGGCTAGAAAGAAAAGGTTAGGGTTTGGGGGTCTTCTAGCAAATTCATTGGTCGGAAAGGTCTAGGATGCTACCACACTTAAGAGGAAAATCATGGGTCCATCAAAACTCAGGTACTTCCTCCTTTGGATTGGCAATGTGGGTATTCTCCGATCTTCGGGTAATTCCTACTCTGGTATGTTCAGATAGAGGCATAACCTTTTCCTCAAACACGTGTCATTTCATCCTGGTGAGGTTCTTCTGATACTGGAGCTTCTTATCTGACGGGTCTGTCGCCAATACTAAACAACTAGCGAGATCTCATGGTGGTCAACCATTACAAGTTTCTCCTGCAGGAAAATGATCTGTGTTGAATCTCACTGTATATCGTACGGTTGGCAACAGTTTCCTGTACATGGATCATTCGTCCTACCATTCTAAGGTTTAAACAAGGTTTTGGCATCATCGTCTCTCTACTACGGGTAAGTCACTCAGATTTACCATTCCGAATATCAAGAGCGAATGACGAGAGTAAGTCGGTATGGTGATCAATCCATTCCGCACCCAAACCATTTCCTTGTATAAGGTTTAGAGAATCTCGTAGTTCTAACACTCGGGCATTCTCACAGGCATGGCAGAATGTCTCTTGTCCTCTAATTTAGTTCGAGTAAATCCATGGGTTTGGCAAGCCAAACAAAACATCTATTGTTTCTTCACAACTCTCGGGGTTTCATATCCTCCTAAGAAACGCCTGCTGATCAAATCACAGCTTCTTCCAAATTTCTTCCTTCAGCAAGGTTGTGTATGTTCATTTTCAAATCCTGGGTCTATGGGTTATGGCCCACTTCAACACTAGTACAACTTGAACTCATCCTATTGAGTTATATTGTTCCATACTCCAACATTATACCTCCTTTAAATCCAATAGTACTTCCTTCCTTCATGCTATTGAGGTAACCATCATATCAAGAGAAAACTCAAAGTTATTTCTTTTTTACCAAACTCCACTTTGTGGAATACATTTTCCTTTCCATTGTTCAAGTGTTCTCACAGGGCACTACCAACCTTGAAATGCAAAAATTCTCCCATAGACCATATTTCTCATATCCTCAAACTGGTCTAAAATCTTTGTTCATGGAGTAACAACTCATAAAATTCAACATATATAATCATGACACATTAACTTTATTGGTTTCATGAATCATTGCAATCGCTGAGCAGCCATTACATAACTCAACTCATTGTACTTACGAAAATAAATTGCTTCCTACTACACTTATTACCAATATCAAAATTCCAACTACTCAGCTGCAGCTTTCATCTTGTCGGGACATTTAGTAGCATGATGTCCTGCTTTGTTCCAACAAAAATAGATAACTTTCAATAAGTCTTTCAGCTTCTTGGGGATGGTGTCTGCTCTTTGGATTCTTGGCTTCTTCTTTGGACATTTATCATCGTAATGACCTAAATCCTTACACCTGTAAAAAGTGATATGACTCAGGTCCTTATCTGCAGAAATTGGGTTGTTCTGAAGATGCCTTCATTTTCTGTTCCGGGATTTCTGCATCATGAACAGAGCTTCTATCTCCTGAGGGTCAAACTTCACTTCTGCTATCAGGAAGCCTCCCAGATACTCTTCTCTTTCCTTTGTGCAATACCATGAAAAATGTCCTTCTCCACATGAATAGCAGGCATGAGCGTAAAATCTATTTAGGCCTTCTTCATCAGGGTCTTCAACAGTTTCCTTCATCACAGGTTATTCTACACTTTCCCTGAGGGCTTCTTTCTGCTGCTTGGTAATTTCTTGTACCCTGGGGTAGAGGTGACATTGAGCCGGGTAGTGTGTAGTTCCTTCACATAGGAAACAAGTAACCTGCCCAATCGGGCATTCATTGGGTGGGTGATTCTCCTCACAATGAGGGCATCCATCCTTGTGTTCCTCCTGGGTGTGTCATATTTCTCCGCAAATCTTGCAGGCACAAGGTTTGTTCATCGGGTTATCACAGTGCTTCTGGATGAGACATGATCTTAACAAGTTTTCTTGAATTCCTCCCAAGTTCTTGCTCCGTTACATGCTTGTATGGCTTGATGCATTTTCCACCAGGTTGCAGCACTTTCTGTGAAGTACTGAAGAGTGCATCGGACCTCATACTTCCTTGCAATCAAAAGTTTCCCGAATTGATTCTCCATGTTTTGAATCCAGAGCTCTGCCTCCAATTGAGTCATCGGTCCCGAGAATACAAGTCCATCTTCATTCATCATCTATCGGGTCCAAGGGTTTTGGGATGAGATACAAGAGAGGTGAGGAGAGATACACACAATACAAACAATAGTTTTGAAGAAATGGGGTTTTATTTTGTGGCTGTCGGAAAAACATCAAACAAGAGACAGCTCACAAATCGCCGCATCTAACATAAGTATATAATAGGAATTTGGTCTTCTAAAGGTCAAATAAATCTTTAGAGTCTTCAAATTCTTTGAGTCTTCGGAGTCTTCAACTGTTGTAACTTTAACTATTCTAATGCATGGTGACATCCTCTTTACTCTGAAGAGGTCATCAGTTCTCCGATATCTTGTCCTTTTTGGAGCGACTTCAGTTGATCCTCCATGTGGTCAAAAGGGCAAAGGGGTATATTCCAACTATTTGAGGTAAGAGGGATTATTTGATAAAATCAGAAAAGATGAGGAGTAAGAGCCTTTTTGAAAATAAAGTTTTAGAGATATCCTATCCTAGGGCTTTCCGATTTCTATGGTCACATCCTACAGTCAACATGTGCTCTGATACCATATCTGTACCGACCCGACCTCAAATGGTCAAGCCTCTGTGTATCCGTGCCATCCCTGGATTAGTATGCTGGCACATACAGTACATCAATGTATAAATCAAAGTGCAATCCCATGTATAAATAACGTAAAATGGATATATACCTTATAAGTATCAACAGAAACAAATAATTGGTTGTGGAGTCCCATCAACGCCATCGGCAAGTTGAGTTTATATCGTAACCCTGTGTCGTACTCTTACTCGTCGGAAGAAAGTATCTGCAACACGATACGTTGCAGCCATGTAGGTCAGTACATTGAATGTACCAGCAAGATCACTATATGTGAAAATAGATGATAAAACTATACTATATGCAATATGGCTTTGTGGCTGTGTGTCTGAGTTTTGTTTGCGTAAAAGATGGAGTTTATTTTCCCTATAGCAAAGTAAATCAGGAGTCTTCACTATAGAGTTACATACAGTGACATGGTTCCGCCAACCGATGTCTCATAGCCCCAAATCATCATAAGTTGCCCACAATTAAGTTTTGGATCCGGTGTTGAGAGTTCTAAGATGGATCCATGTCCAGAGGCTCAAATTGTCTGTAGCCGGGGACATGGCTAATCGATTAGGTTTTAACCCTCTAGCAAGGTTTGTACACTTTACCCACAAGATTTGATCCCTCTTTTTACGTTCTCGCACTTCAGGGTGTTTGAGAACAAGACGACCGAAACATTGTGTTCTGAAGAGTTGCCCTAGCCACTGTCCGGTGCTCATGGAATCCTACCGTAGTTCTAAATCTGCTAGCACCATCCCATCCAGAGTCAGAACTAAGGTCAACCAAGCCAGAGCCCATAGTGACTTGCGGTTGCACACGTAAGCTTCCGGGCATGAAGTATTCTTCTGTCTCTTTGAGTCTGGGTGAAGCTTTCTGCAAGATGTTATCGCGCTTATCCATGCATCCCGGCCATCCACTGGTTGCTCCAGGGTGCCCGTCAACCGTCCTTCACCCAATAGTGTGTATTGAATTCTTGCCTCGAGTCTTGAAGTCTTGAGGCCTTGAAGATGCAGTCCTTGCAGATGCCATCACTGAGTTGTCATCATTGAGATACAATCCTCCTTCTTCACACCACTCTCGTGCACTCATACCAAACCCCATCTACTATAGCATAGCAATAAAACTATATAACGTCCCGAGCTTGGTAACAAGGAGATGGGTTCCTACCTCATGCATTCTACTCAACTACAAGATTCATTAACACTACTGAAGGGATTGTTGAAAGGGTGCTACTACATGCAAATAAAACATAGGTATGAAAAACATGTTCAAAGTGAACTTGCCTAGTATTACTTGATGAAGATATAACGCTCTCAGAATAATGACTTGGTAGAACTATTCGTCACTCCGTTGAAAATCTATATAGTCAAACAGACATAGTATTCACATAAGCAATCATTCTAGCAAGCAATACTAACACTCAAAATAACAATTAAAACAACAAATAAAAACAATAATAAAACTACAACAAATTTTAAAGAAGCTTCAAATAAACCTAGAAAGAAAAACTACTAATGAAAATATATGAATTTGCTACAAACATATAACATAGTATTGCCCTAAGTAAAAACTTAACAGCAATTAAAACACTAAACTAACAAGTTAATTGAAATCAAAAGTAAAACAACTAAGTTAACAGAAAGTATTTTTCATAAAATTTTAATTGCAAAAAGAAACAAATAAAAAGCTTTATGAAACTCTAACTATGACCTATACAAGTTTTCATACAAAACAAAATAAAATCAAATTTTCTTTTTGTTGGCTAACAGAAACAAAACTAAATTTGTCAAAAGTGACAAAAATAAATAAATTAAAAACAATTAAAACTATAAAGAAAAGACTAAAACAAAATGAGAACTAAAACAATATTGTTTTGCCTAAAACCCTCATTTAAAATAAACTGAAAATATATCACTATATGCTACTGGATAAACAAAACAATAACAAAACACTAACAGGAAGAATCAATCAAAAATATTTTATAAAACTCAAACTAGAGCCAAAATAGTGTTTGAAGCATATTTGAAATAATTCAAATTTAAACTACTCAAATTTGAAAACTAAGTACACAAACAGAAACTTCAAATTTTTTTTGACACAACGCAAAAAGAATCACTCAATTTGGATATAAAACGTAAAAGTTATAAGAAATCTAAAAACAAAACTAATTATGTAAATAAAACAATAACATAAAAGAAACGAAAAACCTATCTAATCGTAGAGATCATGTGGCGGCGTCGGATAGACTAGGAGGTGTGCACGTTCTAGTGTTACGGGCAAATGACCGGTAACTAGGGGAAACACGGCTGGCGACTAAATAAAATAAAATCGTCATTCGGTTAGACTAAACCGGAATAAACCGGGAATAAAACCGATCTAATGACTAAAACCGAACTCTTCATGTAAACTAATCCAGGCCGTCAAAATTAGATCAAAGGGAGGAGAAGCTTACTGCGGCGGCGACGAACTTCGATGACAGTGGCGACGTTGATGACGCTCGGGCGGCGATGCAGGTGAGGCCTCCGGTGGTCCTTGGCGATGGGGAAGGCGACGGGTGGACGCAGCGCGTTGCTGCGGTCTTGATGGTGGTGGAGTTCGTCTCCGGGGATGTCCGAGGCGAGCGAGGCGAGCTTGGCGGGCTTCGACTCCTGTGATGTGCAACGGTGGTGCTGCGGAGCATGGGCTCCAGTGTTCCTTGAGCTCCAGTGGTCGAGGTGAACAAGGGGAGCGAGGGGGTTGCAGTGGTGCGCTCGGGTAGCGACAAGGGGGTTGCAGTGGGGCGGCAGGGCGGCAATGGCACGGTGGTGGGGCTCTGCTCCGGCGAGGTCTTGACGGGGCAGCGGAGGTTCTCGGCGAGGGGAAAAGGGGGAAATGGGTCG